>NC_134485.1:410476147-410731031 GCF_040206685.1 Ascaphus truei | reverse complement strand
AAAGAAAGGGAGAGAGAGAGAGGAAGAAGGGAAGGAAGGAAATGAAGAGAGGGGAAGAAGGAAGGGAAAGGGGGGAGAGGAAGAAAAAAAAAGGAAAGAGGAGGGAAAGAAAGAAGGAAGGAAAGGAAGAGGGGAAGAAGGAAGGAAGGAAAGGGAGAGAGGAAGAAAAGGGAAGGAGAGGGAAGGAAAGAAAGGGAGAGAGTTAGAAAGAAGGAAGGAAAGAAAGGGAGCAAGGGGAAGAAGGGAACAAAGAAGGAAAGGAAGAGAAGGGAAGAAGGAAAGAAGGTGGAGCAAAAGATTGTGAATAGTTAAGTAGGGAGAGGCAATAAAGATAATTCCCAATGCACCTTACTGTATGTGTACAGTTGTCTAAAAGATAATATACAGCACAGAACATCATCTTCTATCATTGTTATTTTTTAAGTTAATACGAGTCGCACATTGAAACATAAATGTTGTAATCTTACCAATGAAATACGCCAGGAGGATCATCAGCGTGACCGAGATGATAATGGCGCTCAGAGCCGCGCATTTCCAGTTGCAGTATTTATACGGTTTTCTTCAGGTTAAAGGCAGGTCTAGAGAATGTGCTGCGGGGAAGGGGTCTGGGAGGAGGGGAGTACACAGTGCTGGATGTCAGGGGGTACCCGGGAGACGTCGTACAAAAGAGGGGAGAGGTGCCTCCGGTTTAAAGAGGAAATGCCTGCAGAAAACAAGAATGTTCGAGTCAGTTCCTCGCCTGCAGAAGATGCATTTCTGGTTTGAGTACAAACCAATACAAATATCACTTGATAACACAAGAAAGAGGGAGGGTCGCCATTGATATAAAATATGCTGCTTTAGAAAAAAGGTCCTTCTCAGACATAGAAGCTTTTTTTTATTATTATTAAAAGTGGACAGCACGCACATTATACAGATTGCAGTTGAGGTTATTACTCCTGTTAAGGTGAGATAACGCACACAATAACGCAATAAAAACCAAGTGTGTTATCTCCTTCACCATTGTTAAATAACGAGCTAGGTGCAATAACGTCTGCTACATCTGTAAACATAGAAAACATGTAAAAAAAAAAAAATATAGACACGTATCTACTAAGCAGTCTTCTGCTAACTTGAATGTGCACACAAGGTGTCTTCAGCACTGGGCAGTGTCATATAGCAGAAAACTGCTTAATAAATACGTCCCTATAGCCCGTCAATCAGGATTGTCAAGTTACAATTCAATTTATTAGACAAATGTTAACGTTACACTGATGTCTGTAAGGGAAAGGTGGGATCGGAATTTTGCATTAAAGTGTAGTGGAGATATTGAACAGCCTCCTAGCTGAGGTGGTATAGGGGAATGCAGCAAAAAAAGATTGCCTTGCACTCCTTGTGTGAAAAATGGCAAATAATAATAGCCTATTGGTGGTGCAGTCTGTGCTCTGAAATGCCCCCAGCATTCATCTGAATAGAACAAGGAGTTAGGTTAGGGGTGGGCAACTCCAGTACTCAAGGGCCCCCAACAGGCCTTTGACTGAGCCACTGATTGAGAAACCTGTGCTGAAGCAGGGATATCCTGAAAACCTAACCTGTTGGTGGCCCTTGAGGAGTGGAGTTGCCCACACACCTATAATATAAAGGTCCGCTCAGATCATTTAGTGGTAGAACGAGACCAAATTTCACCAATAAATGGTCTGATTACAAATGCTAAGGCGCTGATGAAGGATCCTGAAGAGTGGCAAGAAATTCAGAGGTGAAGTAGGGAAAAGTCTGACCAAGTGGGACATGTGTTTCCGTTCTGAGTTTATATGGCACACTACATACATGCTGTGTGTGTGTGTGTGTGTGTGTGTGTATATATAGATATATATATTGTATATATTGAAGAATAGCTCTATGTGGACCACATTTGGTTTCACACTCTCCTGTTCAACAACAGTGGTGTACAGTTTTGATGTTCGGCCAATACACAAATCAAAATTTGAGAAAACAGATGTCTTGAGCATCAATATGGTTATTTAAAGTCCACTGTGGAAAGTCATAACAGAACAATCAATGAGGAAAACATTAGTTGGCACCTGACATTACAGGGCAATTACTGTACACTTATTAAAACCTTGTATAAAAGGTATAATTGCTAAACACAGGGGTGCTCAACTCAGTCATCAAGCCCCCCCAACAGGTCAGGTTTTCAAGATATCCCAGCTTCAGCACAGGTGGCTCAATCAGTCCCTGCTTCAGCACAGGTGGCTCAATCTTCGACTGAGCCATCTGTGCTGAAGCTGGGATATCCTGAAAAGCTGACCTGTAAGAAGTTTTGAGGACGGGAGTTGAGCCCCCCTGGCTTAACAGATTGGAGCAGTTTTGTCTCTTATATACCAGATGACAACAAAAATATAACCCCAGGCCTGCTCATCATTACAAGCACAGAGCTGTGGAGTCACTGGAGGAAAACGAGACACACACACACATGCCATTTCCAGGTGATGTCAATATATTATGTATAGGCCCATATTTATAAGCCGCCCCCCCATACGGCCTTCTAGTGCAGGGAGGAGTCGTATGGCCTAGAGCCACTCGTTCAATATGGGCCACCGTGTTTTGGGAATGTATTAAATGGCATTGCTAGTCAGAGAACGGGTCCTATGATTACAGGTACATTTTCAATCCAAATAAAGAAATATATAAGCGTGTCTAGTTCCAGGTTACTTGTGCGTTTAGCTTAAAAGGAACACGCGGAGAAACATTTGCTATATTCATTAGACCTGTAGAAGTGCAAAGAAATGAAAATGCCAAGGTGCCGGCATATTAATGACCACGCATCAATATGCACAGGGCAATAGATTGTGAGCTAGTAGCCCCTTATTGCCACCGTATCTGGGACTTGAATGTATTATGGACCCTTGCACACACAGAATGCACCAATACCAGCGCTTCAAAGGAATAAACAGTAGCCTGGCAACATCAGTGAAATAAGGGAGGGGTTGTATGCAAAATGACGCACAATCAATAGGATGTCCGCAGACGTGTGTCACATACCCATCATTGTAAGCACCGTCATGGCGGGAGGTGGTGAGAATGTCCATCTCAATGAGGTTGTCCTGCAATGTCTCTAGGAATGTCTGCTTTGCTATGTTTCTACATACAGATGGAAACATGAATGAAGGCCGTGAGTCATGCATCAATGAAGTGAGATCTTCCCAAGCCTAGTAGTCTTAGTCTTTTTGTGCATGAAGTTAGAATGACATATGCAATATCAGGGTGCTGAAGTTACTACCCGCATGCCATAGGGCAGGGGGGCTCAACTCCACTCCTCAGGCACCCCCCTCTCTCTTATTGAGCCACCTGTGCTGAAGCAGGGACTGGTTGATCCACCAGTGCTGAAGCTGGGATATCCTGAAAACCTGGCCTATTGGGGGGCGCTTGAGAACTGGAGTTGAGAACCCCTGCCTTAGGGGACACCATTTTTTTAGTTTAACAAAAGCAGCTTTTCATGTTTGGCAAGCAATGTAAAAAAATACTGCACTATACAATGAAGATTATATATATATATAAATACACATATATATATTATAATATATAGCAAATTGAAATATTATTGTGTGCTCATCTGCATGTCTTAGACAGGTCTGCAACCCTGCTTTTCACCATTATAGCCCAGCATACAGTGCTTCCACTGCAGCAAGTGATTCTGGGAAATGACATACAAATGAGCACACAGTGCCACCTTTTGCTTCAAATCCATTTTGACATGGACCCCTATACGCTTATGCTTGCTGCATTGCACAGCTTTTCAGCACAGCCTGGGTTAAGATGCATTAAGCCAGTAAACCTACTCACAGAGAGCTGTTTTGACCGTTTTTGGTCTCATCAGTGGATAGGTATCCACCACACAGAAGTTAATATATATATATATATATATATATATATATATATATATATATATATATATATACACACACACACACACACACACACACACACACACACACACACACACACACACACACACACACACACACACACACACACTTTCTGTTTAAAAAAAAAATATTCGGAATACAGAAAGTATAACCCAGGTGTAGAAAGTATACTACTTTTACTATAGTATTACAGTGTTGTCTCTTCTTTCTGCATTTCTACTCAAAGCACTGAGCACAGGTACAGTATTTAAAGAAAGTTTGATGGCGCTAGGGGTGTAATAAGGTTCAAGATCTGTAATTATTGTGGGCTCCAAAAATGTTTTGGGTTTTAGTTAGTAGTTTTAGACAGCTGGAAGAAAATGAGCCAATCACATAATTACTTTAAACCTTTTCATAGAGGGGAGAAGGAGGTGGGGGTTCAGGGTTATATAATGCTACAATGCTGTAGTAAATCATGCAAGTGAGTTAAATAAACAATGAATACTTGCTAGAGTTCCCATTGTAACATGGCATTTATTACTCACTGCATAGTGATGGCTAAGTCCGATAACTATAGTGCTGTAACACAGGGGGGCTCAACTCCAGTAGTCAAGACCCTCCCCCCTCCAACAGGCAGGTTTTAAAGATACCCCAGCTTCAGCAAAGGTGGCTCAATCAGTGGCTCAGTCAAAGACTGAGCCACTGATTGAACCACCTGTGCTGAAGCAGGGACTGATTAAGTCACCTGGGCTGAAGCAGGGACTGATTGAGACACCCATACTGAAGCAGGGACTGATTAAGCTGCCTGTGCTTACGCAGGGACTGATTGAGTCACCTGTGCTGAAGCAGGGACTGATTGAGTCACCTGTGCTGAAGCAGGGACTGATTGAGTCCCCTGTGCTGAAGCTGGGATATCATTAAAACCTGACCTGTTTGGGGGAGCGGGGGGGGGGGCTTGAGGACAGGAGTTGAGCCCCCTGCAGAACGCATGGCCATGTGAATGATTAGCCTTAGCTCTTGGAATTGTAGAAGAGCAAAAACATGTGTTTGCTAATTGTTCTGTCTCTACAAATATAACCGGTGAGAAGTATTTGTGTAATACTAATGCAAAAAAGTAGTGCCAGATTTACCAAGAAAAAAAAAATATATATATATTTCATCGATAGGATACTTGGAGAATGAGTAGGGTCGTGGGAATGAGTTGTGCGGCTTTGAAAGCGAGTGAAACCTGTTTGAATCCCAGTGTCATCTTTTTCACAAGTCACTTTATGTTGCTGTGCAACAGACACCAAAGTCAGATTCAAAGCTCAATGGCAGAGGAGGGGGGCTCAACTCCAGTCCTCAAGCCCCCCCAAACAGGTCAGGTTTTCAGGATATCCCAGCTTCAGCACAGACGGCTCAGTCAGTCCCTGCTTCAGCACAGGTGGCTCAATCAGAGGCTCAGTCTTGGACTTAACCTCCGATTGAGCCACCTGTGCTGAAGCTGGGATATCCTGAAAACCTGACCTGTTGGGGGGCTTGAGTGCTGGCGTTGAGCCCCCTTGCTATATGAGACAGGGACCTCTGATTGAAATACATCTGCGTGCCAAGTCTGTTGCTGCTTGATTCAAGGAAAAAATATTATCTATATTCATTAGGAATCTAATACTGTACCATGAAACCCTTGATACATCCCGCTCATCCCCCCCACCCCCCAAAAAAACACTTTTTAAACAAAAATGTAACAGATCTAGATGCCTTTATACAATAGCTAAGATCTTGTAAATATAAGATTATTATAACATTACAATAGTTCCATACATTATTTCAATAACACAATACAGAACAATGACAAATGAGGGTTATATACATACCTATAATTCACCCTGTGTTAGATCTTATTATATGCTTCTGAGGCTGACATTTTTAGCAACACACTGCTGTCCCCCTCTGGTTTGGGGAATAATTAGGGAGCTTGGTATCAAGGACACAAATTATTGCTTTGCCCCCAAATTGAGACTGAGAAGCATTTTGCACCTGCATCTCTTAGCAAGAATGTCAATATAAATGCACCTTCACTTATTTCAGCATACTTGCATCACTGAGCAATTTGGGGAGTGTCAATAGGAGGAGTTCCGTCTTAAACATATTGTAACTGAAATATATCAGAGATAGTCATTAAAGAAAAACTAAGCATCTCTGCCAGGTCTGAAGTAAAGCAAGGCCCCCGCTTTTCGGCGCCCTGATTTTCGACTATCCGTTGATGCGGCTGTACCGAGAAGGGGGGCGCCATGTCTGCGCTTGCGCAGAACGGGGAAGTCCGAGGTCGCGCATGCGCAGAACGGGCGGTTGCCGAGGGGGCGCATGCGCAGAACGAAAGTTGCGGGCTCCGAACTGAGGTTGCGCATGCGCAGAAGGGGGGAATTGCTGGTTTGTGCATGTGCACACGCCGAAAATCGCCGGTTCCGCTTTCCGGCGATTTTCACTTTGCGGGGGGCCCTAAGAACGGAACCCGCGGCATGCCCGGGGCCCTCCTGTAGTGTAAATATCTCTGCGTACAATCAGCATTCAACTTAAGGCTGCGTCCCCTGTGCCACGCTCATGCTTGCGAGTGGTGACATCACCAACTCTCCAAGCATGAGCGTTGGACTGTCTTGCAACTTTATCTTGGGCTATCCTTAACACCTCACCTGTCGGTGGCCCTTGAGGACTGGCATTGCCCATGCATGCACTAGTGTGTCTGAAAGTATCTCTACCACATTCATTCACTTGCTTTACCTCTTTGGTCTTGAGCAGACACTGAAGCGGGCTGTCTGAAGCATGGCTACTCCTTTCATTAAATAAAGAGGGAATCTAATGGATGTTAATAACACTTCAGAAGACTATCCACATCTATCTGTTTTTGTTTACAGTTCACTTTTGGGATGAATTAATAGCTTTAGAGCAGTAGCATAGATCAATGACAGTCTCAGTGGCTGTTTTTGACTTCTTTAAATAATTGCATGCATTGCGGGTCCTTCAGCATGCTGTCTCTGTGGATCTCTGATAAGCTATTGTTTTCCATCAAACGCGATCTCTCGCTAGGCAACATACTGAGTCGTTGCAGTAAAGAAAAAGCAGGTAGCATCTTCTGCACTATCTGAAAGGATCTTATATTTGTATATATATTATTTACGTGTCATTCAATCCAACATGGCATTTTTAGATAGTACAGGAACAAAGATGCCGGATTTGTAATATTCATCCCAGAATTCCTCCTTAACGCCTCTTATTGACACTTCACAAAGCACACGCCTGCGCAAGCAGTGCAAAACGATGCAACCAATCTTGAAACATTCACGCGAACACAAGGATGACAAATACAACATCCCCCTTTCTAGCGTTAACAAACATACCCCGGAGTGTTATGCTCACCTCATTAGTAATAAGGGGAAAGTCAAACTGTGTTTACATTTTGGGAACTTTTATCAAGGCTGCAAAACTGGTGAAAAAAACAGCTTCAGATGAATTCGAGACAGAACTGGAATAAATCTGTTGATAGTTTTAGTTTTTTTTTAATTGCAATAGTTTAGTAGGTGGGAAGACTAAATGGTGAAATAGTCGCCACAAGGACCCTACATCAAGCAACTTGTTGAGTGTCTTAAAGCAGCAGTCCAATCTGATTTTTTTTTTTTAATAAAAATGTTTTCCCCTTTAATATGTGCATCAATACAATCCACACAATGATAAGTAATTAGCTAAGTTGCCAATCGATCCGTTCTCCTGTGATCGATCGGCGATGATTCGAATCGGGGGTTCACTAAATGGCTGTCAGTGCAGCAGAAGAGGACCAAAGATACAAAGTTTTGTGAGGAAGATCATGTGATCAGGCAGTCAGGAGATACAATTGGTGTACTGCTAGAGAGAGGGTGGGGCTCAAAAAGGGGTGTGCCAGAGCCTGTTTCAGAAGAGGAAGGGGATGTGACTTTGTAAATGGTTGCAATAGATACGTATATAGAATTATCTACAACATGTCATTTAGAGTTGTTTTTTTAAATGCTACAAGTATTTTGTCATAGTACAGAACTGATTTATTTATAATAAAAAAACACATGTAGGATATGCATGGACTGCAGCTTTAACACATTGGTTCTTATTAAAGCCTCTTATTTGATGTAAATCCTTAGGCAAAAACCATTTACGCTATTTTTGTTGAGCCAAAAAAATAGGAAAATAAATAATGTCCCCAGATTTATAATTTAATAGATCCTATTTTAATATCTGTAACTTAGTAACTTCTCCCTAACTCCCTCTTTGTTATGACTAGTCCAGGGGTGGCCAACGCTGGTCCTCAAGGGCCACCAACAGATCAGGTATCGGGGAACTCCCTGCATCAGCACAGGTGGCTCAATCCTCCTGACTGAGCCACCTGTCCTGAAGCAGGAAACATCCTTATAACATGAGCTGTTGGCCCTTGAGGATTGGAGTTCTTCATCCCTGAACTAGTTCACCACTGACGCAAGCAGTTCAAATTCAGCACAAAGTGCATTGTTACATTGATGCCAACAGACACAGGTGCAAATTGTAGGTATAAAAACATCTTTGGGCAAATGTCCAGTGCAGTGTTACTTAAATTGTTCTAGAAACCTGCAATACAATGACACGACAACCCTGCAATAGCAAATATTTTGAGAACTTGTGACCAAAAACCCAGCTTATGCCTCCGTCTGTTTACCTAAAACAGTATTGCGCTAGAAGGGGATATTTATTCAAATACTTTTTATCTTCCCCTGTAACATATATTTTCTAGACAAAAAAAATATATATATAAATCTGATTTACCATTTTTATTACTTTTTAAGATCATTTTACCAAATCATTTGGGTGGATAGGAAAATAAAATATCGGACATAACAGGGTTTCCCCCTCGCACCCCAAGGAACAAAGGTTCAAAACCGCTGCCACACACATCAATCAAGTGATATACTTATACATATAGCTTTACTTATCTCTATAATAATAATAAGCAAACAACACTGCAATTTCTTCTTAGAAATGCAACGGCCAAGTCCAGGAAATAATGATCTCCAGTTCTGACCCGTGGTCATTAGTTTAGTAATATATATGCTCGGCATAATTGCCTAATTAGAGAAAATGAGCCTAGTCACTATTTTTGATTAATGTGTTATATTAAATGTCAGGTTTAGTTACTGGTCACCGAGCAATTCTGTATGCAATCTTTAATGCTGTTTGTTTTTTAATTAAACATGCTGAAGTTACATAGAGAGGAATAGGAAACTATTGCATGGCTCCAAGTCTGAGTTCCTCTTGCATAATTCAGAACATGTTGGGTCTAACTCACTGTACATCATATAAAAGGTATGTATACAAATTGAAAGCAAATTTTAGCATGATAATGGGTGTTGCTTTCACTATTTAGAGTTTGTGTGTATACAACCAGAATCATATAATGTGTGTTATGTGCTACTATGTGATTTCAGTCTAAAACAGCATAACATTGTAGTACATTTTCTTTATACCACTAAAAGCAGAGGGTATCCCTATGTAATACCACATCAGCTAAACATCAGGATACCGTCCAGAACAGGGGTGGTATTAGGGATATCCCTGCTTCAGCACAGGTGGCTCAATCAGTGGCTCAGTCATAATGACTTGGCCTCCCCTGCACTAAAGTGTAACTATTTTCCTGTGCCCAATGTTGGCAATATTGCTTTAGCCTTTCTAACCAGTACATTGCCGGCGCCTTGCCTGAGCCACTGATCGAACCACCAGTGATGAAGCAGGGATATCCTTAAAACCTGACCCCTTGGTGGCACTGGAGGACTAAAGTTGAAATATAGCGGAGACATGGATTTCTAGATGATTACTTCCACTTTGTGTGTGGATGCCACAATCTTTTTTTCCTGAAGCCCCTGAGGATCTCCTGATATGTGATGTATACCGGAAGACCCCCTGTTCCCCCCTGGATAAATAAGTCTGTGTAGTGTTGATTGCTGTTCACAGGTCTTTGATCGGTAATTGGCCAGTCAATGACCCAATTATATTTTTGACTTGTCAATGCTTTAATCTTAACACATGAGCATCCTCTTCTGTGTCGGCAATGAGTAAGACATACCTGGTCTCCAGGGGAATGTTACTGTTGAGAAGCCAGTTGTCCTGACCATGGATGGTATCCTGAGCCCCGCCAGGTGGCTCCCCTGACAGGGAGTGGTCTGTCGGAGCCGGGCTGGGGTTGCTACGTGGGGTGTAGTTACCCTTGTTCAGGGAGTTGATGGAAGCTGCATGGTGAGGGTGCGGAGCGTGAGACAAGGGAGGAGGAGGCGTTCTTAGCCTCAAATGATTCTGGAGACCCAGTGGCTGATCTGAAAACGAAATAATATACAAAACAATGTATTTTTTAGACAAGTCCTTTTTCCTGCTTTCAAGATATTAAAATATTCGTTTGGCACAAATCTTGATGTAGGTATTCTTGGTACCCCTTCTCTTCAATCAGTCACTATAGATTGAGTTTAACATTCCGTACTGATCTCCCGTTCCCTGTTGGATGTTAGAGAAAGTCCATATAATGACAGTCGTGTCTGTATTAGTACACACCTCACAGCCTGTCTGCTAATGCAAAGCCTTACTGTATGAAATGTGGTTTCTTTTACAGGTATATAGGATACATATGAATACAAGCACTTATCCTGTGCTGTTTTAACCACATGGTAAAGTTTATAGGGTTTCAGTTGGGCCACTCTCAAAAACACCAATTAGTACCAGGAAAATGATGAAAACCAGCAATACCCACCATAGCAAAATTACAGAGACTACTGTACTGTACTATAAGATTTACATATATACACACACACACATATATAATACACACATACAACTGTTAAGAACAAATGTTAATACTGTCAATAACGATCATTACTGGGTCAGACTAAACGGTCCATTTATTGATCCCCATAGATAGATCTATTCCTGTTTTCCTCTTTTCAAGCTGGCACATTTCTTGGCATGCTATGCTGCATTAGGGACAGGGAGAGGAAAAAACATGGGCGTGTGTTGGGACACCTACAGTATATAGATAGATACAGCTTCTCTAAACACCCTACTAATCCACTCCTGGGACAAGCAATGCGTTCAGGGCCTGAAGCCTTCATCTGGACCCCTGTTTTATACAGGTGTAAGAGGTGCCAGGTGCCAGATTGCACTGGCACGTATATTAACATAGGACACAGCATTTCCATATTAGTATAATTCCCTGTACATGTACTGTATTGTCTTTGTGACGCGCCGAGTACACTGTTGGCGCTATATAAATAAAGATATACATACATAGGATGTAATATTGACACTGACACACCACACGATATCATGACTTTGGAGGGATATCTCTAAGGCTGCGTCCATGGAAGGACAGGCAGCGCTGAGCCGTGTGGACGCTCCGCGCTGAGCCCCGGCATCCTCAATGAGGATGTCTTGAGAGGGGGCTCGCACGAGTGTCCGCAGGCGTGCTGAGGAATTGGGTTTTTCACCCGACAACCAATGATGTTTTTCAGCGCTCTGTCGGCTGAAAACCTCCAATCACAGCAAAGCAGCGTCAACGTCACAGCGCCGTGACGTTGACGTCGGTGCGTCGCAGACTATTGGCCCAGCGACGTCACTGCCCCGCCTCCCAATCGCGCACGCTGGCTCGCCTGCCAGTCCATGGGATCGCTGCTGACCGGGCAAGCGAGCGTCAGCGCGGAGGAGCGCGGGCTGAGGCTCTATGGACACAGCCTAAGTTTCTTGAAGTTGATAACGCACCTACTATACCCTGTTTCTCTCAGTCTCTATTTTACTCTCAGATAATCGCCTATCCTTGATTCAGACATTCTCCGTCCTGCCAATAACGTTGTTGTTTTATTGCTGCATGATCTCAGATTATTTTGCCTAAAGCATTTGAATCGAGTAAAAATGCACCTGTCATTTGAGCTCCTAATTTGCCTACCCTGGGTGCCTCTCTGCCTGGTACAGGCAGCCTATTTGTAAAGCTCCAGTCTGTTTGATATTTCATGGGTATTATTGTAACTTACATAACTCCCTGACAGTCAAAAAGCTTCTTTTTTTTTTTTTAAACAGTTTTATTTTATTCATTTTCAAATCCCCAGTACGTGTGTCTTGTCTGAGAGCATTGCTCAGCTTAATGCACGTTGACTTGATTTTTATTTCAATTATTGCACCTAACCATTCACTTTTTCACTTAAGTAGCTGCCATGAGCGGATCAGGTATGTGTGGTTAAGTAAGACGCTGAGAACTCATGGTGATGAAAGCTTCAGGAGGAGTCCTTTCAAATGCATCCACACAGAAACATGAGACACTCCTGTAGAAATACCTCTGCTTGCTTAACTTAAAACCCATTGGCTGGGTAATGATAACATCTTTGCCCAGTGTGAAATAGCACTGTGGCAGGGACAGTGCCACAGCAAGCATTCCTTTTAAATACAACAAACGGCGCTATCAGGTGACACACTTTGAGCCACAGTGCGTTTATACTAACATCTGCTGCACTCACTTTTAGGGGTCCTTCCATTAAACGTGTAGAATAGCAGTGTCAGAAAGCATAATATTACAAGAACAAAGAAAGCACTTACAAACATAGCTTTTACTAAGTATATAATATATATATATATATATATATATATATATATATATATATATATATATATATATATATATATATATATAACGGAAATAGCCGTGTTTGTCCAGTTGGATAGTACAGAATAAATGAGTTCTTCAGTATTAGGTGATACCTTTTTTATTTGGACTAACAATCTATGTCATAGGACAAGCTTTCGAGAGTTCTCCTCTCTTCCTCAGGTCAGCAATACTGATTTACAAATGAATATGGCTAAAACAGAGGTTAGGAAAGCAGAAAAAAAACTGAGATTTAGAAAAGAAGGGGTGACAAAGGGATGTTTGAAGAAATTGGGAGGGTAATAAAACAGTGACAAGTAACTGCATGGAGGGGGAAGGGGAGGAAGTTGTGCATAAGAACATTGGCGGAGAGGCAGGCAGGATAATTACAAACAATTGTGATAGTGTGTGAGAAACCCCATATCCGCATAAAGTCCTCTTGTTTTGGCGTCAGAGAGTCTTATCATTCTGAGTTTAAACGCAGTTAGAGGGTCCGTTAATTAGATCCAGCGGGAAAAGCGCCACCAGATGAACCTGGAATTAGTCCAGCCTCACTCAGTATTCTTGCTTCCGCGTCAGCTGGTGTGCACATCCCTACGTGTTTCGTCACGCGCATGGCTTCATCAGGGAACTATATATTTATATACACGCACACACCACCACCACCACCCATAGAGTTCTGGATAGGAGACCCTGATGAAGGTCCCATAGCACAGGGGTGCGCAAACATTTTCATTATATATACACACACACACACACACACACACACACATATGTGTGTTGCTGAGCTTCTCTTTGAGAGAATGATATTACTCTACAATATTTAACATTTTATAAAGTAAGCCCTAAAAACCCTATGTGAAGTGATCATTTGTTCTCTGGCAGTGGAAGGTTGAGAGATCCAAAAGCAGCCATTCTTATGGGGACGGAACACGAGTTTTGTCAGTGGAACGCCAAAGTGTTCTGCGGATAGGAGCTGCATCAAATGAATGACTGCAGTAACGCCTGACTGCAGACTGTAAGTGTGACAATCTCCTTACAGGATAAATGCAGCAAACATCGCGTTCTCACACAAATCATAGGACAAAGGCAAAATATCACAACAGCGCAACACTTGCAATTTAGGGAAATTTAATAGTGTCCTCGCAAGCTCATTTCTATAAAACTCAGTTCATTTATTTTCTATGAACTAAATCACAGATTTCTGCAGCCAGACAAGGCTGTGTCCCTGCTTTAGCCATCACCAATTAAAACACGGTAAGGAGATAACATTCGCTATATTGTAACTGTGTCAGCGAAGTCACAGGGAAATGAGTATTCTGCATAGCCTTTCTTATGGCTCGGACCTTTGACCCTATAATTTATATATGAACGCTGCAATATTATGACAGCTTAGCTTGACTCGCTTGGGTCTTCCATATCGTTTACATGCTGGCTGCTGAAATAACAAACCTTAGGAGGGAAAGTGCACATAGGAGTTTGTTTTTGCCGCATATCTCCATTTTCTGTTTCTGTTTGCGTCAAATAGAAGAATGTGTCTCTTCCATTTCAGCCAAGCTGTGAGCTAGAAAGGTTTACGCCAAATGAAAAAGTGACACACAGAGACGCAGAGTTTGATACATCACAATGTACAGGAAATAAAAATACCCCTTGTGAGCACATTCACATGTCTCAGACTGGTCTGCAGCCCTGCCTTTCCCCATTATCTCCTAGCATAATGTGCTTCCAATGCAGCAAGGGATTCTGGGTAATGGCATGCAAATTGATCTCAATATAATCTGTGCTTCTGGTAACTCCTCCCTCACTCTTCCTGTTGACACTCAACAAAATCAGACTGACACACGACGCAAAATATCTTCATACATTGACGCAAAGAAACACACAATGAAAATGGCACCATTTGTGTCACTTTTGCTCTAAATTTGCTGTGATACATCACCCCCTTATCTGCATTGGAATACTAAAATGAAGTGATCCAGCTGATCCCAACCACTGATAAAGAAAATAAACCCTATTCACCAAATCACTTCACGCATTGCACATACAGTACAAATAAACATTACTTAAACACACTTATTTTTTTATCTAAACATATTTATTTCTGCATGAAGCAAAAGGATATATAATTTAGGGTTAGACTTTAAAATAAAGAGCCTATGTTAGTATATGGGCATTATCTTCAGGGTTAGCAATCAAATTTGATGGACGCATGTCTTTTTTCAACCTCATCTACTATGCAACTAAGTAAGTATACAGTATTACGTTTACGTACTGTTCATTAGGGGTGGGCAACTCCTGTCCTCCAGAGCCCCCAACAGGTCAGGTGTTCAGCACAGACCGAGCCACTGATTGAGCCACCTGTGCTGAAGCAGGGTAATCATGAAAACCTGACCTGTTGGTGGCCCTAGAGAAATGGAGTTGGCCCAACCCTGACCTACACCGAGTCCCTATTTCTCAGTGAATGTTTTTTTTAAGCGAGGCGACTACCCGAGGGTGTCTTTCCGTAAGGACGATACGCCTCTACATTCAGGAAAGGGCTGAGACGGATTGATATTACTATAAATGGCAGCCACCACTACGCTTCACTTTCTGGGGATCTAATGAGTATCCCACTGCGTGCTGTCATCATCATCGTTAATACGGCACTAAAGACTGTCACTCGTGAAGTATGAGCATGCATAATTAGACAGGAATGAAAGAAAACATGTCCCATTGCGAAAGAGGCTTAATGCATCAAATATTGTCACGCTTTGCTGTACATTAAAATGTCATCGACTTCCACTGACATTGGTACCCACCAAAGGAAAGGAGAAGCGAGGAAATCGGCTAATGAAGCCTGTACTTCAAAGAGCGTTTAGGAGGCAGATACTTCAAATGGCTCTAATGTAAGACCAAATGACCCCGATCTAAATCCCTGGGCCTGTCAACAATACCCACTCAGCAGTGCCAACCTACTGGGCATCAGAAAACTGGGGTGCGGTGCTGCGTTCCCACGTCTCTGTTATCCATAGATATGCGGGATTATTACATAGCTAATGTCACTGGGACTGGAGTTACAAAAAACAGGACTGGATCAATGTGATGACGCGGAACCTGTAGGCCAGGGGTTCGCAACTCCAGTCCTCAAGAGTCCCCAACAGGTCAGTCGTCAGGATATCCCAGGTGGCTCAATTAGTCCCCACTTCAGCACAGGTGGCTCAATCAGTCCCTGCTTCAGCACAGGTGGCTCAGTCTTTGACTGAGCCTCTGATTGAGCCACCTGTGCTGAAGCTGGGATATCCTGAAAACCTGACCCGTCGGGGGGCTTGAGAACTGTGGTTGAAACCCCCTGCTGTAGGCAATACTAATGCACAGTATGTACCACCCAATATTTGATGCATACATCCTTATTCCGTAAATCGGTGAAAGACAGCAGCTAAGGAACGTTTACTTAAACGAACGTGAACTGCTGCTAACTTCTATGGTTTAGTGAAATGCCCTTTACTTTCAGGTATTAATATTAAAAAAGACTGGAGGATCTCACAGCTAAATGTCTGATGAGAGAGGGGAAATGCAACATACAGGGAATTGGGGAGAAATTATCAGAACTACACCACCTTTGGCCTGCAAAAGCAGGCCAACGCCATTAACCCTTTGCTGACCAAATGGCCAGCAATGCAACCATCTGCCTCGTGTTCCAGGTGGCTAACAAAAAGAAAATGGCTAGTTTGCTTCTGAAACGCAATTCTCTCCAGTCCTGAAAGCAGGAGGTTCTGTACGCAAGACACGCTTTCTAGAAACGATAGCATAAGGCGGCACATATGGCGACAACGACACTTCTACAACATCTGCATCCTCTCCTGGAAACGTACGATACCACACACCTGTGGAGAACTGGCTGCCGTGTTCCGAACATTAAAAAAAAAAAAGAATAGGCGCTAAAAGTGTTAATAGGCAATTAGCTGGGGTTCTGAAAATGTTACTTATTTGCATTCTGTGTAAAGGAGTTTGCCTTTATTATCAGTGAACACCACTGACTCAACATATCATTGCCACCAGCACAGTTAGATCCTCCGGAACCGAATATTACTGGTCTACAGAACACAACTGCTGCGTTTCGTCTGTGAAATCGGACTGCTGTGTATAATCCATTCTTTCTGCTCGATTGCTACTTCTTACAAAAATAGACACTCGTGATACCTGAGAGCCAACTTCAGCTAATAAGTGATCCAGGCCGATCTATCTTCAGCTCGAACTCGAGTGGTGCGATTGAAAATATAAAACACAAGAGTGGACCATCACACTACCGACCTGGAGGAAGGTGGCAATCTGACTTCATTCAGAGTTCCCCACGTTCAGTTCCCAAGAGCAACCAGTGGACCAGGTTTTGGCCTTTTCTGTAGGTCGCACAAATAGCCCACCGACTTAGCTCTAAATATCAGTAGGGTCCGTTGCTTCCAGCACACACTCTGCACTCACACATATCGCAGCCCACGAAACCTTACGGTCATATTCCACACAGCCCGATTTACAGCGTGAACTCTCATCAATCATAAACAAGACATGCTAACTTTCCCCTGATGTGGCAAAGTGCCTTTGCAAAGAAAAATATTGACGTTTTGTTCAGAAAATAAATAAATAAAAAAATTTTAAAAAAATCGATATCTTTTTTCACAGCCACGCTGTCAGGCTTATTCACAGTGCGTTTTCTTCCCCATCAGCATTCTTGATTATGAGATGCCAGAGTGGAGTTGTAAAAGAGCCAGAGATGCAATGTTATCAGTAAGCGGTCTGCCTCCATCAAAGCATTAACCCCTCGGGCTGTAAAGGGGGTTCAGAGCCGACCTCAACAAATGATTCGCACACATCCCCACCGCCACAAGGCTGACCAACACGTTATTTCGTTTATTTCTTTTCAAGTGACCTTTGTACCAGACAATAAGAGTAGATAGACTTTCAAGCCCCAGCTCAATTTTCTAGTTTACAAGCCGGATACTGGGATACAGAAGAAATAATGTGTTATGTAATGTGTCACGTGTATTACTGCTGTGGAGAGCTATGTACATAAAGAGATACACACGTCACCACTGGGACCCTCTTCCTCTGTGATAGATCTGCAGCTAATATTTTATTATATCTGTCTTGTTATTTGCACCTTTTACATCCTAGTGTAATTTTAAGATACCAAAGTGCCAGAATTAAAAATGGATGCTGCCTTTTCTCGCAGAAGTAATGGACCCCTGTGATTAAGCTCCCACTATAGGAGAGCCGAAGCTAATAGAACGGCTAAACTACTGAAAGAATCATTTTTCCATTTGCTGCTAGACATTCAGGACACAGACCTATGTCCCAGCGATTGCAGTGATCATATGGCCCTGGATCCCCCTTCCCTGTACCCTAAATGAAAGAGGGTGTCCTCTCTAACATTCAAATGGCAGCTGCTCTCCGAAAGCCACAGAAGTGATCAGCACGGAGCACAGGAAGACAAAATAACTACATTCATACATGGGAACAATAAGAGAAGTGTAAGAACTATACCTTCAATAAGTTGCCCAAGAGCTTGCCTTTTGAAATACCAGCAAATAAAAGCAGATTCGTCACTAAACTGGCTTAGCTTTACTGTTAATTCAGCTAATTGGCTCAAAAGTGAAACAATCGTTTCTGCCTAACTTTTTAATGTTATTTTTTTTACCTGCAGTTGTTTTGCCTCTGCCTAACATTGCACCCTCATTCTGGCCAATTCCATTCTCCCTCGTCATCAATGAGACGACCAGATACTTAGTTGGAAAAATGTGGTATTTTCCTGATGAAAGATCCCTCAACCCAACACAAGTCAATGGAAGCCAGTGATCAAAGGCAGAAGCTGTGACTACTGGTCCATTCCTAATCACTCAACATCCATGCTAACAAGTTGAAAGAACAGGTCATGGAGCTTTTGTTCCAGTTCAGAGAAGCTCAGCAGGTTTCCGTTGCCAACGCTGGCAGCATGGTAGCAGCACTGGGCTACTGCTGATATGCACTAATAACAAGATTCCCCGTGCACTCCGCATGCAGAGGAAATCCACATAACACTTCTTAAAGAGGAGATGAGGGTTGGACCCCTGCAGCTGGATGTATCCCTTCACATCCATAGAGTTGCAGTATATGGGTATGCAAACAAGTTATGGGGCGGAAGAAGGATGACAAGAACCTTCCAACAAACAGATAAAGAACACTTGCAGTATGAGCAAACCTGCCTTACTCTATAATTATACAGCATACAGTGCTTCCACTGCAGCCAGGGATTCTGGGTAATGACATGCAAATGAGCGCTCACAGTAAATGGGTACACACCCGGTCATTAATGAGTTTTTTGCTTTGATCTGACGGTCTCAAGATGCAACATGACCAATATGGCTATCACCATGCATCCTATAAAAATAAGGAATCAGCGGAAATAGGAGATTGGGTTACTCAGAAAGAAATACAAGTGTTTATTTGTCCTGTAATGTGGATCTATAAAAGTATGTTTTCCTGTTACAGGGATGGAAAAATCCTGCCTAAAACTCCCGCCCTGGCGCCAGTGCTGTGCGCAGTGATGACTGACCTCTCAATCACTGCTGCAACTGGCAACAGCGCACCCCAGCAACATCAAAGCCGGATCTGTCGCACTGGGACCGGCAGCGGCGGTGATTGACAAGTCGAGTCACCGCCACACATCACAGTGAGGAAAGCAGGGGGGTCAGAGAGCAGGAGGCGTGTGAGTGCTGGGGGTGGAGCTAGTCAGAGCCCTCCTGTACTCTGCCTGCCCCTGCTCTCAATGCCCACTGTGGCAGGGGAAGGAGACCCTACACATACACACAGACCTCACACACAAACAGACTGGCTCACACACACAGACACTCTCACATACACAGACTTCAGACTCTCTCTCACACACACACACAGACTCGCTCACACACACACAGACTCTCACAGACACACTCACACACACACACACATACACACATACACACAGACCTCACACACACAAACAGACTCGCTCACACGCACACAGACACTCTCACACACACAGGCTTCAGACTCTCTCTCACACGCACACACAGACTCGCTCACACACACAGACTCACTCACACACAGACTCTCACACACACACACTTCAAGACTCTCTCACACAAACACATGAACAAACACATACACACAGAAACTCTCACACTCTCTTACAACCATACACACCGACTCTCATATACACATACACACACAGTTCCTCTCTCTCACATATACTCACGCTCACTCACACACACACACACACACAGACTCTCCTTCCCCTGCCACAGTGGGCATTGAGAGCATGGGCGGGCAGAGTACAGGAGGGCTGTACTAGATGCCGTCTTATCCCTTTTTATTAAATGACAAGTGCATTGTACAGATAGCTGAGATTAATATATCACATCTGTTTCACTTGCTTAAGAGTGTCCTGAAAAATAAATGATACCAGTGTTTTGCAGGAACTGCTGAAAACGTTATCTATTATTGATGAACACGTGTCGGTAATGTTATATCAATGGGGAAAACCTGAGTCACGTCAAGCAAGCACAGATACATATTTCTTAGACAATCTGTTTATAGCGGCTCCCTAGTAAATGCAGCTTTCTGACATCATCTACAAAGCAGCGAGCCCTCTCGCTACTGAAAGGGTTAAGCATACAAGTTACTCTGCAACTTATTGAAGCTGTGGAGGATGTACAGTAGGACTGGTTCTAGCAAACAAGACTGATGTCCCCTCCACCACTCAACTGGTTCAACTATACATAGCTCCAGCACGTTATAAGGTAGTCATCAAACATTGAGGTGAACAAGTGACATCTGTATTGTTCCAGTGAGGTTCTGTCCTATTATGGATAACTCTAATTACACCTGCAAGAATTGATTTAGTTTTTCCTGCGGATGGATTGTCTTCTCTTTCACTGTAATGATTTATATTGGGCTAAAACTGGAATCTGATGCATCCTGCCCGAGAATGCTCCCCTTACCTTTTGTCCATTTGTCTGCAGTACAGATAATGTACAGATACAGTATATGTATCTATGGGTTTTAGGTTGTTTTTTTTAGCGCCAGCTAGGTATGCAACGCTTTAACATTACAATAAAAGGAATATGTTAACACAGGTGGGATAAGTGCATCCAGACATAAGTGTAACATTGGGAGAAAGCAGTACCTGCCCAGAGGAGCTTACAATCTAATAGGCATGTGGGGAGACTAATAGAAACAGTAAGAGCAAATTAGTTTATTGGTTAGAAATGGGGTGTGCAAACTGGGGGGGTACGCACAGGTGGGGCGCAGCGGTTACAGAGACCCCGCGCTCTTCCCTAAGGCATTTAAATTAAATGCCGGGGGATCGCACAAGGCCTCTGCAACTCACTTACCTTGATTCAGACGGCTTGGTGTGACAGCGTCAAATGACATCACGGGGTCACGTGCCGATACATCACGTGACCCTCGTGTCATTTGACACTGCATCGCCATGGCAACACGGCATCATTTGACCCAGCAGCGTCATTTGACGCTTGATACAAGATATGGGGGGAGGGGGGACGGACGCGAGCAGTGTGGAAGAGAAGGCAGAGGGGCTCAGGACAAAAATGTTTGCGTACCCCTTGCTTAGAACAAGGGGGCTCAACTCCAGCCCTCAAGCCCCACCCCCCAAACAGGTCAGGTTTTCAGGAGATCCCAGCATCAGGGCAGGTGGCTCAGTCAGTCTCTGCTTCCGCACAGGTGGCTCAATCCAAGTCTCTGATTGAGCCACCTGTGCTGAAGCTGGGATATCCTGAAAACCTGACCTGTCGGGGGGAGGCTTGAGGACTGGAGTTGAGCACCTGGGTTAGAATGTGTATAAGAGCACACCGTATTTAATTCACTTTGGTCCTAGGGGGGATTGCCCCTTAAAACACTTTAGTTGAACAGATTTCTTGGCCGTTTCATTATGTAGCAGTGAGAGGATCAGGCAAACAGACTGAGATGTCTGAGATATCACTAGTATAGAGATGAGGTGGCTTTTTAGCGAGCCTCATTAAGTTTTACACAGCAATTCTCTCCTTCCCTTTGCTTCTAAGGCTTTGGACCACGTACAGTTACGGTTTTCTATCACATGCTAAGCCTGGACAGCTCTGCACACACTATAGACTATAACATGAAGAAAGAACTCTCTCACAAGGTTATCACAACCTCCGAGGTACACATCGCCAGGACAAGGAAAGCTACTGGGGCTTCCAGGCTATGGGTGACCACGCTCACAGATGTAACACCAGTATGTGTATCACAATTCCCACCTCTGAGAGAGGGGGGGGGTAGAGAAGAGGGGGGGGTGAAATTGAGTGAGATGGGGAGGAATTGAGTAAGAGAGGAGGAAGGGCGATTGAGTGAGAGGAAGAGGGGGAAATTGAGAGAGGAGGAGGAGCGATTGAGTGAGAGAGGAAGGGGGGGGATTGAGTGAGAGAGGAGGAGGAGCGATTAAGTGAGAGAGGAAGGGGGGGAATTGAGTGAGAGAGGAGGAGGGGCGATTGAGTGAGAGAGAGGAGGGGCGATTGAGTGAGAGAGGAGGGGCGATTGAGTGAGAGAGGAGGAGGGGAGATTGAGTGAGAGAGGAGGGGCGATTGAGTGAGAGAGGAGGATGGGCGATTGAGTGAGAGAGGAGGAGGGGCGATTGAGTGAGAGAGGAAGAGGGGGCAATTGAGTGAGAGAGGAGGAGGAGGGGCGATTGAGTGAGAGAGATGTGCCCACTTGAATAAAAGTTGGCCAGCCCTGCTTTAAACACTTCATTAAACATTGGTTTTGCAGTTGGTAATATGTAGACAGCATGAATATAAAACTGCCTTTTAAAAAATTATTTTAGGACATTGATATTGAATTAATTTGACTTTTTAAGCAATTGCCAATACATCATCAAAGCTACTCATTAGTTTGTTGTCCCCAGTATTTGGACTGATTACAATTCACACTAGAAGTTGCATTAAAACAGACCAGAGTTCATGGAATACCAGCATGTGATACACAAAGTATTCCACGTGACAAGCAAAGAAAGCAAATGAGAGATTAATAACTAAGAGCCCTATTCAACGTTCCATGTATTCATTGAATGGAGCAGAAAGCTTTCTGTAAGCTCTTCAAAGCAAAGCAATAAACACATACAGAATACAGTGTATGCAAAGGGGTCTCGTTACCTCCCGTCTGCAAATTCAGGCCAACAAAAAAAATAGGATTTTCTTCTTTGCTAAATCTGGTGCCGTTGTTTTGCAGCCCTGAGACTTTGATAAATGAGCACCAATGGGGTTATATAAATATATCCCTGCCTGGGAGTAACATGAAGCATGTTTGAGCTGTCCGGCAGCTGCACGTTACAGGCCCTGTTTTGCAGCCCAGAGCTACGGCCACTCTGACCTTTATGCGCGCCCTTTGTCTTTCGCTGACATCTCATTTCAGCACCTGAGTGACCTGGTTCAGGGATGCTGAGCGTGATCTAGTGAGGCACTATGTAAAAGAAGCAGGCTAATTTGTCACCGAAAAACACTCTAAACAGGAAGCAATCCCTCCTAGCTATCCTTTTTATGCAAACACAATAGATCCATTCACCCAGGTGTCAGGAACTGATTGGCCTTGCAAGATAACAAAGTAGGCAGAAGAAAAGGTTATATATTTCCCTTTTGGAATTCTCTCTGTCCTAAACCATCCAGGAGACGCTGCATTTCCACTTTGCAAAACTTTACCTTCGTCGTCCTGTTGACATTCTTCACTATGAAACGCTCCACTGGCTTTCCAGTTTGGAATAATACAAATTAGAACATGTAATATTGGTAGCCATCTCTCTCATTATACGAATGGGCATAAAATATGTGAAAACAAAAGCAAACAGAAGCCCAAAATAACCACTCTAAGAATAAAACAAAGGGTTAAAATGTACATCTTATAACTTACCACATTCTCTATTATTGGATGCGGGGTTACCTATGTTGGGATGTCTTGTTCACACCGGCCGGTGTCTCAGGGGGTAAAGTGAAAAAAGTTTTTTTTTTCCACTGGAACCTATGTAATCAGCTCTTATATTGTATATTCCACCAGTGCAGCATATTATATTATTAGACTTATTGTCAGACCTGCATTGTCACTGATTATACACCACAGTAAGACAGTTCGGATAGTAAAGGGTTGTCTCAGGTTATTTGAAATTCCATGTTGGGTCTTTGTTTTTGTGAAGTAGCTTTAATAAATGTTGTATTTTTGTGGATATGCTGGAGTGCTTATTTTGGGCTTCTGTTTTCTTTTGTTTATGTTTATATATATAAGCACTAGCATATCCACAAAAATACAACATTTATTAAAGCTACTTCACAAAAACAAAGACCCAACATGGAATTTATATATATACCACACTTATTAAGGTTATGGTGGGTAAAAAATGTGACACAAACCCTCCACAGTAAAGCTAAGGCCCCGGTAACGCTGCTGTAACGCGCGCCCGCAAGATTGGCGGCGCGTTCAGCCGATTCCCCGGTCTGCAGCTCACTGCAGGCAGAGAGACCGGGGGGGCGTGGCGGGGGAGTGACGGGGGCGCGGCCATGACGTCACCAGGCAGGTTCGCCCTCATTGGCTGAACCGCCGGGGGGTGTGCCTAATCGCTCGACGCGAGTCCTGCTCTCAATTCTATTGAGAGCAGGAGCACCTCTCGCCCGAGCGCTGCGGCCCCCCCTCGCAGCGGGCCCGGCGCCATTGAGGGGAGGGCTCTCGTCCATGCAGCGTCCGCCACAGCGGACGCTGTAGTAGGCAGCGGGGGCAAGGCTTTAAGCATATAGCAACTGTAAATATTACTGTATGTTCATTTGCATGTCTTAGACAGGTCTGCAACCCTGTCTTTCACCATTATCACCCAGCATACAGCGCTTCCACTGCAGCAAGGGATTCTGCTAAATGACATGCAAATGAGCACACAGTGCCACATTTTATCTCAAGCTCCTATTACAGAGCAACCCTTAAGCCAATGCATGCTGCTTTAAACACAGCTTTTAAGCAAAGGCTGGGGTAAGATGCAAAGCCAGTAAACCGACTCACAGACATGTTTCAACCTTGATGGGTATCATCAGTGTGAAGCTTTGGCTTGCTCTGTAATAGGAGCTTGAGATAAAAGGTGGCACTGTGTGCTCATTTGCATGTCATTTACAAGAATCCCTTGCTGCAGTGGAAGTGCTGTGTGCTAATGGTGAAAGACAGGGTTGCAGACCTGTCTAAGACATGCAAATGAACATACAGTAATAATTACAGTTGCTATATGCTTTACTGTGGAGGGAGGGAGAGAGGGAGAGAGGGAGAGAGGGAGAGAGGGAGAGAGGGAGAGAGGGAGAGAGAGAGGCCGCACACACTGGAAAAAAAGGCCTCAGCAGAGGTAGGTGTGGTTAGGGTTGCCAAGTGTCCGGTTTTGAACCAGACAGCTCGGTATTTTGCCCCTGTGTCCGGTATAAAATGAAAAGGTAATATCAGACGTGTCCAGTATTACCTCTCTCCGAACACAGGGTTGCTGCAGAGGGGCCGGCGGTCGGCCAGAGCAGTTTCCACCATGCCCGTCTCTCTCCCGCTGCAGGCTTCTCTCTCCCTGTCTGTCCCACGCCGAGGTGCTGTGATGCTGATGCTCGCCGGGTCCTCAGACGTCAGCACCGGAAGTCAACAGGATGTTTGAGTACCTTTATTGTTTATATGCTCACATGCAGTTGTGGCTATCAGTATGTGGGCCACACGATTTGGCCTTTGAGCACTCGCTTCCTCGAGCACAGACGGAATGTCATGAATGGCAACTGTGTTCATAGTGTTTCCAGACATTTCTTTACAACACACAATAAAGATCTGTCATCTCTTAAGATTGTTGGTATGGAGCACATTTCGCCTCTTGTTTTAGGGGGCGATAGATTCAAAATTCTGTGCAAGATGGAAACTTATTGGATCTACCAGCTGGGCACTTTGGTCCTTGGTGGATTCAATAAGTGCTTGGACACCAGCACCATAGTGCAGGGAGGTTTTTGTTCTCCTTGGTTCTCTGTTTTGTTTGGTACTTCCTAATTTTGAGTATGTCACACTTTGGTTGTACATCCTCTGTTCTGTCCTTCCTTCCCCCCTCTTTTTAGCTATTATATCATATACATTTTGATATTTATATTATAGTATTTATTTTTACTATGGTATTTATATTTTTCATAGATTATTAATTTATATGATTAATTTAATTATATATTTATATATTCTTTGCACACTGTTTTAATGACATAAAATTCTATTTACATCATTAACTGATATATAATATTATATTCAAGTTTTGTTGGGTAGCAGTCCTCCTCATCAATTTGGGTATATTTAATTGTATGTTACATCTATAATACATTTGTTTGTCTGGTATTGTCCTGTCCTGTATCTGATAGATTGTCAGTCTCAGGTATCCACATTCTTTATATCCCTAGTTCATTGCTTGAGAAATCTGGATATTCTCCTATTAAGTCTAGGGATTTCTCTACTTATATATTGATTTTATATATATTACGGTTTGTCTTCTAGTGCAATATTGTATATAGTATATTGTTCTATTATGTTGTTTTCAAGCATATTGTGTATTTTTAATATGTATAAGTTTGATTCATCTGGTCTAGTTTGGCTGCCTGTTGCTTTTCCTTTGTTGTATACATGTTGCTTAGCAACACATGGGGTATTTAAACCTCCGCTATTGGCTATCTGGATATCCTTTGAAAAAGTCACCGCTCTGTGACGAAATGCGTCAGGGCTTTTAGCTGACGCTACGTCATCACGCAGGAGTCTGTGTTGGTTTGGACAGACTCGGAGTGCATGCTAAAGACCAAAGGATTTTCCAGCAGGCAGTCTGACAGAGCACCTTAGCTGCATCACGCCACCTCTGGGGTTAATAAACAGCTGACAGGATCCCTCTGCGAGCTTGCCATCTGAGGAAGTTGCACCCTGATCAGTCACGTTGGCAGTGATATTATTTTCACAATTGCTGTTTTTATTACTTACTCTTGTAAGTGTGCCTGTTCAGCCAACTAAAACTGCTGCACGCGCATGCACGGTGTAGCACGCGCCCGCAGTATAGAACCAGCCTTAGCTGACTATGCTTCTCATTTCGTGGACTTGCTCACATATGTGCATCAATGATTCATAATTTTGCACTGATATATGCTCAGCATTCTAATATTACTTTCTGGACACCATTTGACAGTCACTTATGGCTATATAGCTAATTGTCTATCTACATGTGTATCAAATTTGTATATACACGCTGCTCATATAGCCTATTTTCTATCTATATGTGTATCAATTTTTTTGAATACACACTGTCTAGTGTTCTGCATGTTTATTTCATTCTCTGGCTATTCTTAGGACAGCAACTCATGGCTATGCAGCCCTTCACATTACCCAGCTACTTTCATGCAATTATAATTATATTACATTTGGGGTTAATCGAGTCCTGTTCCACCTAGTACTTATCCACTATTCACTTGTTCTATACATGGTGTATTTGGACTGGCCAGTCTTAGACTTACATGGGGATCTTTTCTGATCTCTATGCTTCTCTAGGTAATAAGTTATAACATTTTTGCTGTATATTTATTTTTCTTGGGATTTTAGTGAGCTTTTTAAGTTTGGTTAGTATTAGTAACAGTTATTGTTGTATTTGTTAACTTTTGGTTTGGCTTTCTGGTTGGTCTCAGCTTGATTTTAATCTGTTTTTTTTTTAAATTAATTTTTCTGTGTTTCATTCATTGGTTTAATAAATTTGTTCTTTGATAATTCTTTATTTTTCCAGAGTGCTTATTGTGGGCTTTTCGTTTCTTGTGGTTTGAGATATATATCTATCTCTATCAGGGGAAGGGGAGTCCGTCTGTCCTCCTCTCAGTCCTTTCCTTGTTCCTAAATTGAATGATTTTCAGATTCCTGGGCTTTGGTCTGATCTCTTCATGTGTTCCATATTTCTGCTTCTCACCCTAAATCTTATTCTAAATCTCGTGTTTCACCCTTCTGTCCCAATTGAGTCAGCGGAGAACTGGCTTCTAATACTATCATAGCAAAATTGAAGTACCATTCACTCCTGGTATGTCCGTTTGTGCTAGCCACATGATCCAGACTTTTAGAAATTTAGCGCCAGTATCATTAACCAAACTCGTTAATTTTTCCATCTGGCATACAAACCAAATCCTGTTTCTGATTGAGGTAATAGTTGGGATTTCAGTCTGTTTCCACAATGCTACTATTATCTCGCACCTCATCGCTGTTGCGAAATGTGCTACTACTGTAATTTGTTTTGTGTTCTGGGAAGCCCCTCAACTGGTCTGCCTAAAAGGAACAGCCAGGGGTCCAGTGGGATAGTGAGGCCAAACACTGCAGCCAATCTCTGATTTGCTCCCATAGGGACAGCACCTGAGGGCAGGACCACAGCATATGCAAGAGATCCGCTTCCCCTCCACATTGCTTTGGAAACAATGGGGAGTAACCTGATATAAATTTAGATAATTTCATCGGACTAAGGTACAACCTCATTAATACTTTACACGCATTCTCCCTTAACTTCGTGCATATAGATGCATATCTCCGCCCACTCCTCTTCCTCTAAGGTTTCCCCCTAAATCCTGTTCCCATTGTGCTACATACTTCAATTTCCCCGAGTACGCTGCCCCCAAACAGACTACCTCTCCGTATAGCCGAGATAGAAGTCCCTTTGTTTCTGTTTTTAATATACAGAGTTTTTCAAAGTTTGTTAATTGGGGACGGGGCGAACATTTGTTATAAAATGCTCTAACCTGGAGGTATCTAAAAAATTCCGTACGTGGGATGTCCTTTTCTGACGCAAATTGTTTAAATGTTTTGATGCTGTTTCTTATGTTTTGCTGTAGAAAACTGGATATGTAATGCCACGTTTATTATGTTGTCTAATTTGGGTATGTTTTGAAATGTTTCCCCTGTGTGTTTGACTTAACTTAGTTTGGTCCTAAATGAACCAGGTGTCTGATGCTATTTAAGGAGGGGTCAGTTGGCAGATCAGGGAGAAGGAGGAAGGTGGAAAGTTGTGCTTCACTGCAGATGCCACTGCAAGGCTCATTCTCTCCAGGATCTGCTGCTCCTGCCTTCTTGCAGAGCTGGTACAAACTGTCAAAGGAATAAACCTGTCCTGGTTTAGCAACGAATACTTGTCTACTTGTCACTGTCTGACTTCCAGACTTTTTTTTTCATAAGAATGCAACAATTCACACTCTGGAATCAATGCCATGCAGCACTCCTTGCTTCAAGCAGTGACACCCCCCAAAATTAATTGAGCTGATCTGTGGTCGCCTGACCTCCCGGGGGACCCGCCTGTTCCCGAGCTTCAAGATTAAAGAAGTAGTTGTTTCATTAAAAAACAAACACACAAACATGGCAGCCAAGGTCACCACTAGAACTCCTCAACATCAGGTTTCTATTGCCGAGGAGTGAGACATCTTACACGGGGGTGCAGCTTTAAGGCAGTGCTACCTACTCAACATCTTCAATAAGGCTCAAAAATAGCACCAAAGACGAGACACTCTAATGTGTGGAACATGCAGACCACAGAGGACCAAAGGTTAACAGGAAGTGAGGCCGACCCCTGCTCACCCCATCTTCTCATAGGAGCCTCCGCTCACTCCTACTGGCTGGGAAAGGGGACCAGGAAAATGAAGCTTATACATGTATAATATTTCTTTCTGCAGTCTGGCTGTCTTTAGGTGCTACCTACTCACCCACTAAAACACCAAGTGGCCAAGTCAACGTGCTTTCATGCGAACCCTGTTTGTCTCTCCGATATGTATTTTCCGACGGCATACGCAATTAGGTTATGGCGGGTAAAAAAAAAAAAGTGACAAAACAGACTGCATATAAAGTTGGACTACCCCTATACAATGGCAGCTGATGAGTGCAGCGCTCATTAGATGTAAATTCCACTGTCACTTCAATCTGAAACAGAGCGGACGAAGAAACGGCAATCAAGCGATTTCCATGTGAGGCAGGTAATTACGGAATCTGTTAAATTACAGTGATTAGGAGCCGCCGAGGAGAAACTCAACACAAATCTCAAGTAACTTTTGCAGGGAGGGAGGAAAGTTTAATTGAACAGCTGCATGTCTCCTGCTAGTTAAATGAAATTTTTGTTTTCTTCCCTTAAAACATAGGGAGCAGGTTAACAGCAGACAAAAGGCCGACAAGGCAGTAGATCAAGGGCAGACTTGGGAATCCTCAATGGAAAGGCTTAAATGTGGAATGAAATGCTTCATTTGGGGTAAGCAGGAGAGGGTTTCCTTTGTAATGATAATTACACTGTTTGACCTATGCTAATTATCTAAGATGAGCAGAAAACACCATTCTAGCAGGAGATGTCCATGCTACACATTACAGATATATACCGCCCATTATAATGTAAGCACCTCTTAACTTCTCTCTGCCGCTTCCTGCTGGCACTTCCTAAATCTCTAACTGGGAACACAGGACAAGACAGGAACGAAGTGAATAATAATAACTTTATTTATATGGCGCTTTTCTCCCAATGGGAGCGCTTCAGTTACAAAAAGGGGGGGAAAAAAGAGGAAAACATTTTAAGGTTATAAACGAGACCTAACACAAGGAAAGATACATTACAGGATGGGACGGTACTGTAGCTATTAAATGCCGGACAGGTTGTGGTTCATTAATTAAATGCCTGGGTAAACAGGTAACAGTAAGGTGACCAGCTTTTCAAAATGAAAAACCAGGCCACAATAAAAAATTATTTATAAAACAAATTACATCACGTGACGCACCCCGTTGCCATGACAACGTGACATGTTGCCGTGACAATGTGGCATCACGTGATGCCTCGGCACCATAAAGCGTCCCGTTGGTGGGGGCTGCAGTGTGTGTTTGTGTATATAGGAGGTGGGCCCTGCAGTATGTGTGTGTGTGTGTGTGTGTGTGTGTGTATATATAAATATATAATGAAGACATTAAAGCTGCAGTTCAAGCAATATCCTGCATGTGTGGTTTTTTTAATAAATCAGTTCTGTAGTAAGAAAAAATACTTTTAGCATTTTCTGTTTTAAAAAACAACAACTTTGAAAGACCAATTTTCTTCTATTCTATTTTTAAAAGCATGCTTGTTGCTATAGCAATCATTTACATTCCCCATATTTAAAGATGTCGCCAAACTTGGCCGATCAATAGACGGAGAACGAATTGACCGGCAGCTATGCAGTTCTTTAGGTAAGTAGATATTGCCCACATAAAACTATTGAAGTAAAAAAAAAAACTAAAAAAAACCGGGAGCTTGAACTGCAGCTTTAATTAAAATGAAAATAATTAATAAATTAAAATTAAATTAATTGACATAAATTTAAATTACATTAAAAAATGTAGGCATTAATTAAAATTAAGACTTTTAAAAATGTGACATTCCTGACCTTGTGTGTATATTACACTTTGCAAAATAGGGTCTCTTGCTCTCCTCGGGGCAGTCAGTGACATCACTGCCATGCAGGGCCGCAGAGAGCTTTCCCGGGGCCCAGGAACAACTTTTCCACCGGGGCCCCCTACCCACGTTTCGGCGGCCTTGCAAGAACCCCCCCTTCTCACACACCTCCTCACTCTCACCCCACCTCACACTCCCCAGTCACCCTTTCCTTCCCCCCTCACTTACACACCCACCCCCATGTATTTTTCTCCCCTCCCCACACTCAATCTCCCTCCCCAATATATGTGCACACACAGTGACACACACACATACACACAGCCCCTCCACTCCTCATACTTCCCTCTTCTCCTCATACCTTCCCCTCCGCTCCTCATATCTCCCCCTCCCCATACCTTCCCCTCAGCTCCTCATATCTCCCCCTCCCCATACCTTCCCCTCAGCTCCTCATACCTTCCCCTCCTCATACCTTCCCCTCAGCTCCTCATATCTCCCCCTCCCCATACCTTCCCCTCAGCTCCTCATACCTTCCCCTCCTCATACCTTCCACTCAGCTCCTCATATCTCCCCCTCCCCATATTTTCCCCTCAGCTCCTTATATCTCCCCCTCCCCATACCTTCCCCTCAGCTCCTCATACCTTCCCCTCCTCATACCTTCCACTCAGCTCCTCATATCTCCCCCTCAGATCCTCATATCTCCCCCTCAGCTCCTCATATCTCCCCCTCCTCATACCTCTCCCTCCTCATACCTCTCCCTCCTCTCCTCCTATGACACACACACACACAGACAGACAGGAAACACACACAGACAGACAGGACACACAGACAGACAGACAGGACACACAGACAGAAAGGACACACAGACAGACAGGACAGGCACATACACACATACACACACACACACAGAGAGAGAAGCAGCTCACTGAGAAGCAGCTCACTCCATCCGGCCCCAGTAGAAAGCCCCGCCCCCGACCTCCAACCAATCCCCTGCTTCTACTCTCTAAAGCCCAGCTCCCCCGGCATTCTAACATGGAAAAAATACTACCCGGCTGCCGCATCCTCCTCCTCGGCGCCGCCGCTCGCTCTCCCCCCCGCGCATCGCCGTGCACCGTCGCCGACTCCCCCGCGCACCAGGGAGAAAAACCAGGGCATTCCCGGGATGGACAGGCAACCGGGACAGCCCAGCAAAACCCGGGACTGTCCCGGCAAAACCGGGACTGTCCCGGCAAAACCGGGACATATGGCAACCCTAGGTAACAGGTAGGTATTGAACATGTTTTTATAGATTTCCAGAGAGGGGCCTCCCGAACTGTACAAGGCAGACTGTTCCAAAGAGAAGGAGCAGCGTGGCTGAAAGCTGGGGCCCCAAAGAACCCTGATACACTGACGCTAAAAGATACAGAATGCTAATGCTTTAGTGTCATTTTGAAGGCACATATTTGCTTATATTCAGAAACCGCTTTGCGTGATTTGGGGGGGGGGGGGCAGGGAATCATCTTAACCCCATGTCTATTGCATTGTAATATTCTTCCTTTCTCCCTATTTTGGTTCTCTACAGATCACAGCAACCATGGTTCGTACCGGCCAACGATCTCCAGGTAAACAGAGTGATACTGATCAAGGTCGATCTTTCTACAGCGCTTACTCTAGCTTACCCAAGTTGCTGACAGACCAGCAAAAGGAAATCTAAAACCAACTGGATCATTATAACACTGCTGACCGGGAATTAGTTAGAAGGTACGAGGAGTCTACCTGAGATGGGTTCTTCTTGGGACAAAAGTGAACTAAGAACAGTCCTATGTTCAATAGTCTTAGTGTAGCTATTCGAGAGCTTTTGCATAAATTAGACAAGTATATGAAATCATTTTTTTTATTTTAACATTCTCCTGGCGAACTAAGCCTTGGAGGATTTTAACTATATGTATCTAATGTCTTTTGGTGACAGGACTGTTTGTCAGTCCTCAAAGCCACAGGCCATTGTTCTGCATTATTCCATTACTCCTCCTCCTCTTACCGTGCACCCCACAACTGGAACAATCTGCACTGCCGCCACCAGTCAAAGTTCTTTCAAAACTAAAGCTGTCTCACATTTTAATCTGGTCTGTAACTGCTACATACGCCTATAATATATTTTATCTCTAACTGTGCATGCAATGTCTTGTATATAATGTATACCCTGTTCATTTAATGTAACTGTGCATTTGTAACCATGTATTTGTCATCATAACTCTGTGCCCAGGACATACTTGAAAACGAGAGGTAACTCTCAATGTATTACTTCCTGGTAAAACATTTTATAAATAAAGAAATAAAATAATGTTACAAACGTATGCATCACTATATGATAGCTAATACATATTGTGGTTACAGTGCTGCAGAGTATACAGCTTAATACCGAGTTTATAGTAGCAGAGTTGCTGCGTGCGCATCAAGCACACTTCAGTAATTGGCTATAGCAGTTAGCCAGGTGCCTGCAGGCGAAGAGGCTCAGGCGACTTTCGTCCGACGTCAGCGTCACGTGAGCTGGTTCAGCCAATGAGGGCGAAACAGCTTTGTGACGCCCCCGCCAGGGATCGCTTGTGCTGCAGCCGCAGCACGGTAGGAGCGCGCACTCTCGCTAGCAAGCGGAGTGTATGAGCTTAGCCTTATGCGTACATACATAATGAGTCTGTGTGGCACTGTGTTTACTATGGGAAGATAAGGTGTCTTCGCTCAAGCCTAGACACCTTTATATAACCCAAATATCGCTTTGTATAAAATCCTGCGTTTTTCACCCACAAAAACATTAACCCTAATTAGTGACAAAGAGGGCGTTGCAATAGGAGAAAAGGAGTGAACCCGTACATGCACAGAACTTTGAAGAAGATTGTCAGCTCTCCGGGGCAGGGATTTCCTTTCCTATTGTCTTACCTTATTTGTTGCATTTATTGCACTATAATCCCCTGTGCTGTATTGTCTCTCTTGTAAAGAGCCAAGTGCAGCTGTATGCGCTATATAAAGATACACTGTACATACAGAGAAATATCACAGGCTCTCTGCTGTTGTGTCTGTCCCATATAATACACACTGCAATTGTGTCTTTTCGGTGCCATTAACCCCTTCTTTGGGGTAGGTCCGTTAAATCTGGCCTACTAACGTGACGTAACCTAATTAGGGAACAAGTGTTAATTTTCCTCCTTTTAACGGGTATCCTTAAAGCTAAACACATGCAAAAATAACGTTCGCTAGTGATCTCATTAGCACAGGCGTAACGCCACGTGAAGCCTGCCTTGCCTTAGCGTCCAATAACATGGCGTTAAGCCCAAACGTAGCGTTACTTCCACACAGACCCCGAATAGGTGTTTAATTCAAGTAAAAAAAAAAGAGGAAAGACAGGAGAGGGAAAGACCCCGGTAAATAGCTATAGAATAGTTAAAACCTACCTAACTGCGGTGTTACACTTAGGCAAGGTCCCCGCTGGCTACTGCAGCGCCCGCTGTGGCAGACGCTGCAGGGACAAGAGCCGCCACACAATGGGGCCGGGCCCGCTGCGAGGGGGCGCCGCCGCGCTGCGCCGAGAGAAACTCCTGCTCTCAAGAAAATTGAGATCAGGAGTCGCGATGGAGTTCTAGGCCACGCCCCCTGGTGGTTCAGCCAATGAGGCCGAACCCCTCACGCCCCCCCCCCCCTGTCTTTCCCCGTGCAGCTCTCTGCGGACCGTGGAACTCGGCTGCATGCGCCGCCTGCCTTGCAGATGGGCGTGCAGCGCAGGCAGCAGGGCCGCAGCCTTACCCAGACCCTGTAACAGACCTATTTCAATGTCCGGATGCGAGTAATGGTTAGGTTAGGCCACCTTTAGGTCTGACCTAACTAACGTGACTACATTAAATCCCTGCGGTAACTAGAACGGAGCTCTGGGGGTCTGCGTTGTTACTGTAGAGGGAACACCTTTGCATATAATTGACTCGAACGTCCATTATAACAACACAAGGGCTCGTTACGGCTGAAAACCTCACGTATCGTTACTGAGCTTTGAAGATCCTCGTTACCACTTAATGATATGTTAACGGAAGTTAACGTATCATTAAATATTTTACGGACTTTTGAGGATGTACCCCTTTGGGCAGTAATGCAATACATTATTAGCAGTGCCACTCGGTGCACAGGGTTAATGTCTTTTGCTGATGAAAGGGACTGCAATCCAGTGTTCTTACAGTTTCACAAAGGCTATTACATTCAATGTATTTTGTTTACAAAATATATTTCTTCCTATCAACATTCAACGTCCATAAACCGGCCTGTAATCGAGGACTGACAAGGTAATTTTAGCCACAATACATTGCCAGCCAGCTAACCTCGGCAGGAGTCTGCTTTATGGAGGAGGCCTCATTCCATGCCTAATTAAAATTAGCTTCTTGGATGGAAGGACTATGGAGCGATCATTGAGGGAAATTGAAAACTTGCACTAAAACTGCTTAAATCCACTGTACTTGCTAATTTATGTCTTACTGCACGAGCTTCAGCAACGGCGATGTCTTCCAAACGACAAAGGGAAAGAATCCTGGTAGCAAAAGTCGAATGCAAATCACCGAAATGCATTTCTCTGACAACTGGGCCAATTTGTTTTTTGATTCACTTACTAATCTCCAGCCATTCTCAGTGAATTTAATGGAAGACCTCCTGGTATTTGCATGCGAAACACTGGCTGGTATTCTGTACAGTCAATAACGAGAATGTGCTCTTCGTTTAATGTAAACTAGAAGTTGCTGAATCGGAGTGCGAGTACTGTTTTATTATAGTAATTTGAAAGAAAAGAAAAAAAGACGACAACAACACATTGTTTCAGAAGCTTTGGAGATCAAATCTGCCTAGTGCAAGCGGTCATGGAAGCTAAGAAAACATTAGCAATGACCGTCCTCAGTGGTTAGGCTTAATGGGATCCAGTTATCCATGGACTGCTCACGGCTAATGGGATACAGAACAAATAACAAATGGTGTGAGTTTCCAATTACAGAGGTTTAATGCAGTGTCACAGTACAATGGCCCTCACCTGTTGTTTTTAACGTTTTCATTGCCACAGTAGGGTGCAACATAATGCAGATCAATGCTCTGCTGCTCCCGGCACTGCCAACCTTTTAACTCCGTGTCATGGAGGCCTTGCTCTCCAAGTCTCAACTTTCCATAGCAATGCAGGACTAATGAGAACCAGAATACGCCGGGTTGAAGAAAATACCACGGAGGCAAGTTGGCGACACTCAAGGGTTGGTGGTAAATCCCATTTAACCATTTTTGGGAGCTTTGTACCAAGGGAGAATGTGATATGGGGACCCTATGGCCCCTATTCAATATAATGTGAGGCTGGTTCACAGTACAGGAGAAGAATTCCAGTAGTTCAACTCAATGGCATCTAAATCTTCCCGAGCACAGGGAAGTGGCTCCACAGCCTACCAGTTTGCACATACACACCTTAACCCCTTCAGTGCCACATGGTCTTGCCACCTCCATGGCCACTGACAGATCGCGTGATCCCTTCCAGGACGTGAATCGGAGGGTCTGCCCCTTCAGTTTAGTCCTTGGAGCGCCGATGGAAGATGGTCCCTAGAGAATGAGCCAATGGCCATCACGTGCAGTGTTTGTCATAAGGGCCTCTGGGGTGGCACTTTTCATGACGTACGTCGTACATCATTAGGGCACTGACCAGGTTAAAGCAGAGGTCTGTGAGACTTATATATATATATATATATATATATATATATATATATATATATATATATATATAGGAAGTGCTGTATGCTGGGTGATAATGGGGAAAGGCGGGGTTGCAGACCTGCCTAAGACATGCAGATGAGCATACAGCTATATTTGCATATTTGCTTTCCTGTGGAGGGTTTTTGTCACTTTTTTTACTCACCATAACTTAACTCAGTATTATGGTTTAGCCTATCCCATAGCCTCTCTTGCATTCCCAGTAAAATCAACCCCACACTGATGAGACCCATCAAGGTCGAAACAGCTGTCTGTGGGTGGTTTTCTGGGTATGCACCTTAACCCTGGCTGTGCTCAAAGCTGTGACCATGCAGCAAGCTTAAGCCTATAGGGAACCATGTTAAAAATGGTTATTGAGGCAAAAAGTGACACTGTGTGCTCATTTGCATGTCATTTCCCAGAATCCCTTGCTGCAGTGGAAGTGCTGTATGCTGGGTGATAATGGGGAAAGGCGGGGTTGCAGAACTGCCTAAGACATGCAGATGAGCATACAGCTATATATATATACATATATATATATATATATATATATATATATATATATTACATGAATTAGGGGACCACCCTGTTCCCAAAAAATAACCAGTTTCTCCGTCACAACATGGCCGCCGGGCCATTAATAAAAAAACGCAATATCATTGTGACGTTATACCAATTCCCAAATAGTGAGCAGGTAGACCGCTGCTTTAAAATCCAGGTATCAGTTATGAATGCTTCATATCTTGCTGGCATTAAGCACGGGATTGAGGCACGGAAAAGGAACAATTAGGAGCAAAGAAGTTTGGAGAGGCACATTAAAAGCAGCCTGAAGAAGAAAGAAAAAGTGTAATATTTGTCCAGATGCATCTTCCTGCTGCCTGAAACATAGCCCGAATACACTGGGAGATGCCAAAAGTGAAAGCGTTTACTCGTGTAACACCTCCTCTCATTATTTCTTCAGCGGTTTCATATGTTTGAAGTGGTTTTCTTAAATGTCAGCAATACCGCACGACAGCGCCTCTCTTCGGAGCGGCGACGCCTCTCACGCAAACGCAGAAACAGAGTTGTACGATTATTCTGGAATACATTGTTTAGAATATTTGTTCGACTCTGTGAAATCCAAAGTTAGTGCTTCTTAACCATTTGAGTGCAGCGGTCATTTAGCTGTATAAACGGAAGAGGAGGAGCTCTGTGTCCTTCAGAACACTGGACGCTATCTAACCAGCGGAAAAAAAAACCTCATCTGGGCATGACATAGTCGCTCTAGCATGAGGCACCCAAAGGGTTATAGCAGCAATCTCCTTAAATGAGCATATTTCGGGATTTACGGCATTGGAACCCGGGGTGTCCTTAAAAGCTGAGCCCCATTATTTTTCGTTTTGGGTGCGCCCCCCCTTCCCTCGGTTCCCGAGACATTTGCAATAAGGAGCTGTGAAACGTATGACTTCCAGCGAGATTTGGCGGAAATACTGAATTCCTGAAAGGGCAGGAGAAAAACACAAAATTGACCATGGTGTATCTCGGGAACCGAGGAGATGCCAGACCAAAAGATAACGCAGTTCAGCTCGGGACGACCCCCGGTTCCAATCCAGGAGAAGAAATGGCTCATATATTCTTAAAGCTCCCATCAAAAAAACGGCTTGATGGCGGCGCCATCAGTGCGACTGCACCTGGCCCCGCGCTTACAGAGGCCCCCGCGCTCTTCCCCGGCCCAACTTCGGTGATCACAGTTTCCATGTTGTGGTGGTTAAATTAACCACCACAACAATTAAACTGTGATTGTCGGGGGAGAGCGCAAGGCCTCTGTAAGTGCCGACATCTCCTGTGATCATGCGACACCGTGATGTCCCATGACGCGAAGGCGGGCAAAAAGCCCCCCGCACGTCCCATGACGAAGACGTCGGGTACGAGACCCTGCGCGCATACAGTGTACCGGGCCCCACCGAATTCTCCGCTGGGTTTTGATACAACAACAAAAAAGGTTCTAGGCACGTCAAGAGGTCTTGAAAAAGAACAGATCATATCTATAAGGTTGCATGCGGACACCGAAAACGTCTGCAGGTTGCTCGCATCTCGGTTATACAGTAATAATACGATCCCAGTACATTATGTTTCCAGTGCTGTTGATGTGCTTAACCATACATTGTACTATCTGGCAATGCCAGGGATAGTGTGTATCTAGCACCCATGCAATATATTTGCAAATCACAATTGTCACTTTTTACAAATTAATTGCAGTCCCGATAGTTGAGTGTTGGGGGGGGGGGGTTCCTTCCCTTAATGCTTTAAGAAGAAATCCAAATCAACGTGGATTCAGCCGCTACAATCTCAGCCGCGGAGAGGTCGGTGTTATTTGGATGCATTTTTAACCCTTCAAGTGCCAACGGGCCTGTGCTCCTCTTGCCCTCAAAAGTGTTCAAGGTGAAGGGGCCTCCTCGTACGTTGCAAACTAACCAGCGCCAGCATCATGCGCGATTTTCATCGCATTTATCCAGAGACACTAGAGGCTCGCATACTCTTTCTTGCATCGGCTCAAACGCCCCCCCCCCCCCCGCTGTGAAACCGGATTAACCCTTTGAGTGCCGCCGCCCCTCCAGTGTAGCGCGATGATGTCACCGAGTCCTCCTCTTTTCCGGTCAGGTCTCCCCAACCAAAAGGAGCAAAAAAAGAAGCCCCATGAGCCAATTACGACGCCATGCGGCCCCCGTGGCGAGCGAGAGCTGCGGGCGTCGTAACTGCATCACGGGACACCCCAAAACGTCAACTACTGATGTGCTTACTTAGAATACAACGTTTGAAGGGGACCTCTAAACCAAGGAGGGGACAACTTCAATCTTCAAGGGCCCCCAACAGGTCCGGTATTAGGGATATCCCTGCTTCAGCACAGGTGGTGCAATCAGTGGCTCAGTCAACGACTGAAACCCTGATTGAACCACCTGTGCTGAAGCAGAGACTGATTGAGCCACCTGTGCTGAAGCAGGGATAGCCTTACAACTTGACCAGTTGGTGGCCCCTGAGGACTGGCGCTTCAGCACCCCTGCTCCAAACGTTTTAAAAGCTGATTTACAGCAAATGTAATTCCTGTGGCATTCCTTTTGAATAGAGCCGCTTAGTAAATACAGCCCCAAATGCTTCTTCCTAACCACGAAGAAACAGCAATTGACAAAAACAAAGAGCTGCAACTCGCATTGTAAATCACTGGTTAGCTGCTTGCTAATCTTCAGTGATAGTCAGCCTCTGTTTCGCAATACATAATGGATGGTATCCTCACCAGATTGCATATCCCTTCCGTTTATCAGCTTGAAATAATTGCCCAATTCAACACTCGGGCGAGAAAATAACGCTTACTGAAATCCCCTCGCTTCGGCAATACCTTATTTACTCAAATAAAACACAATTGATTGATTGCCTTTTCCCCTAAACACTGCTATCATATCTTTCCTCTAATCTTCTTTGTTCTAGGCTAAACATGTCCGCGGTAATGAATCTGCCAGTCTAACTCCTACCTGATAATCCAACTATTATTTTAATTGATCGGTGTTTGTGCCATTGAAATCCCTGCGGGTCGCGGGGATCTGAAAAGCGCACAGCGTAGGTAGCAGGTGCCGGGCCCAAGCTCCGCATCTACATCCAGTCAAAGGATAGTTGCTTTGAAACAAAACTATCCTCCCACCCAAAACTGAAGGGCTATTAGGTGTGCAGGGAATGGGCTTCTAGGGGAGGAAAGAGGGGTAAATACATACAGTGCATCCAAATGTAGCGTTCAGGAAAGTATCACAAAGTGGTCAAAAGTGAGACGCTGGACAAGAAGCGAAAGGTGACTCATTTGCATGTAATTTCCCAGAATCCCTAGCGGCATGGGGAAGCACTGTATGCTAATACATAATGAGGAAAGGCAGGGTCGCGGACCTGTCTGAGACGTGTGAATGTGCTCACAAGTTAGATTTGTATTGGCAGTATACTGTACGGCGAAGGGTTTATGTCACTTTTTGACCCACCATAACTTGTATAATGTGCGACTGAAACCTAGTCCAGCTTCACATTGCAAAGCCAGTACAACCAGCCGCACACTGATGAAAACTAAAAGGTTAAAACAGCTGTCTTTGAGTAGGTTTACTGGCCGTGCACTTCTTTAACCCAGGCTGTGCTGGCAAAGCTGTGTAATACGGCTGGCATATGCTTATAGGGGGTCCATGTTAAAATAAACATGGAGCTAAAAAGTGACAGTGTGCAAATTTGCATGTCGTTACCCCGAACCTGTAGCTGCAGTGGAAGCACTGTATGCCAAGAGATAACGGGGAAAGGCAGGGTGACACATGCATGTGCTCACAAGGGGTATTTTTATTTGCTGTACACTGTATGTGAAGTTTTGGCACTATTTTTTTTACCCACCATAACTTTTATAATGCGTGGTTACACTGCACGCAGCTCGAATGCCGTCAGCACTTCCAGTGATTCAGGGGTTAACACCGCCTTCACACTCCATTTAGTAGACAGCGATTTCTAACCCAGACTGGTGCTGCATGTCCCCGTGTTAAGTGGCTACACCGCAGCGTGCCAGAGTTAATTAGTGGAAAAAATGTCTTAAACTACGGTAAAACGCTGTAAACAGTTTAAGAAGGTACAAGTTCCTCTGAGCAAATCAATGATTGCTTTGCAGGGCCGCATTATCAGATCAGCCGGGGCTATTTCGGGAGCAAAGTGTGTTTATCTTCCGCTTCTAAATAAGAAAAAATATATATATCTGGAGATGCAAAAGGCAGAGTCGGGGAACGCAGCGACGAATTCGCAGCCTTTTCCAGTCTGAGAAAAGTGACAGATTGACAAGCGGAATAATTAAACCCTGCAGATCATTTGTTAAACAATTAAGACGTGCCAGTGATAAGAAAGCGTGGCGAGCAATTGCGACACGCGTGTTTACGCCACGAAACGTTAAAGCCCTGGGGCCAGATTAAGGCCCGACAAGCCGTGCGGCGTCCCGTCCCCCCACGGTGACGCTAGGCAGTGGTGCTACCTGTGTACACTTTGTTTCGAGCTGCAGTCGCGGCACGAGCTGGAGCGGATTGCCATTGGATTTGTCTTGAAGTACAAGCTGGGGTTCTTATCGTTCAAGTGTTGATATGGTTGAATGTTGGAGCGGGTTCGCCGCTGATCGAGCATGGGTGGGAAGCAGGGGGTTTAATGAGCTGACCTGCGTTCGTTTCGGCTCCGGGAATGCCTTGCTTCCAGAGGTACCTCTAAGGTGCCCCCGCTAGCATCCCCTGCTGGGGAAACAAAATGGAGGTTTACATTTCCTGTGGCATGTGGGCCAATAGGAAGCCTATAGCCCAGGGATGGGCAACTCCAGTCCTGAAGAGCCACCAACAGTTCAGGTTTTCAGGATATCCCTCACACAGCACAGGTGGCTCTGTCAGTGGCCCACTCTTCGACTGAGCCACTGATTGAGCCACTGGTGCTGAATTAGGGATACCCCTAATACCTGACATATTGGTGGCCCTTGAGGACTGGCGTTGCCCACCCCTGCTTTAATCTTTGCTGGAGGAACAGTAATAAAATACATCTGGGAATAGCAGACAAACATGTTTGGGATGCTATTTAGTTAGCACCCCCCTCTAAACATATTCCTAATTTAAATGTACCATACTCCCCCAATTTATTTCATACTAACTAGGTTAATGGGAAAAAATATTTTTTTCCATTTTTAAACTTCCTTGTCGGGCCAAACATAATACTCTTAAACCTATATATTTTTTTTATTGACCTTTTAATGCTGTCTACAGTGATCCTTGCCTTTCTTATTTCTGCATAGCAATGGCCGCCTTTCCCCCTCTCGTTAATGAAATGGTTTTGCGGCAAAATAATCAAATAAAGTCCCGTGATATCATCTACGGAGCCGTAGAGACCCACGGCGCATTGCTCAGCGACGCCTGGGAGCCCTGTCTGGCCGCCTGAAAGGGTTAAATCGTGTGGCTTGGACATGCTTTCCTACTAATCCTTTCCTTCTTTGTCTCAGATTAAGGAAATTGCCGACGGCCACTTTTACAGCAGTCTGCCCGTCATATGAATTCCTCATTCCTTCTGCTCGGGGGATTAAAGTGCCAATAACATCTCTTACGATGACACATCCTTTGCGCTGAGCTAGAGCGCCGACTAATTAGAAGCGCCGCCCCCATCATCACCGTTCCATCTCACGTTGGGGATACCGATGGTGGGTTGACCTGTGCTTTCCGTTACGGGTTGCTTTTGATTGGCTCTTGGGCGCTTCCACCCCTCGGTTTGCCTTTCAACAATGAAAGCAACGGATGTGAGAGACACTCTATACCGAGGGCGGCCAACTCCAGTCCTCAAGGGCCACCAACCGGTCGGGTTTTAAGGACATGCCTGCTTCAGCACAGGTGGCTTAGTGGTTTAATCAGTGGCTCAGTCAACAACTGATACACCTGTGCTGAAGCAGGGATATCGTTAAGACCTGATCTGTCGGTGGCCCTTGAGGACTGGAGTTGGCCACTCTTGCTCTACACCTCCACCTCCAACACCAACCGAGAAAATACACGTCTTGGCAGCTGTTGGAGCGGTGAGAAGCAGCAGACCTCGAAGAGAAACGTTTCAGAGTGAGGCAGATCATTAATGGATTCTCCAGAAGCTGATTTGGAGAAACCCCATTTTTCATCTGTGGATGTTCTTCTTTTCCGGGTCATTTTCTTTTTTAATTAAACTTGAAGACATTTGGTCCAAGATAATGGGACTGCGGTTGTTAGCTTTGCTGTCTCTCTTGTCCTGGAATGTTCTGCCTGGTATCAGTCAGCAAGTCACCTTGTCTTATCATACCGCTGGCTTGTTTGGAGCTGCATGTGTGGTCCTGGAAAGCACATGTAAAAACACACTTTCTCCCCATCGGATGTAAGGACCTTGTTACCCACATGCACTAAAAAGGAGCCAGTCATGCCCTTTTTTATTCATTATTTTTTCACTTCGGTTTGAAGCAGGGGGTCAACGGAGCTGAAACCCATTAATTTCAGACCCGGGGACCCCCTGCTTTTCGAGATAATTACATCTGTAGAGAGTGCCGGTATCTCTGCGAAGTTTAAAGCTCACGGGCCAATGGGAAGCTGATGACGTCACGGCTTCCTATTGGCCCGCAGGATGCGGGAGCTTTGAAACTCTGTCATAATGGGAACCCTAGTAGCCGAGTGGAGTGGCTACCAGCACCCACTTTGGAGGTCACTATTTTGGGAATCAGAGGGTCACCTGAGTTTAAATGAATGGGGTTCAGCTCCAGAGACCTCTTGCTTCAATCCTATGTTAAAAAAATGTGCAAACAAAAACTGCAAGCTTTGGATTGCCACTTTAAAATGAGCATTTTTTCAGGCACAAAGCACTGTACCATACAGCGTGAGATCTAATATCTGGTGGTGACCAAAACTGTTCAAACAGGTCTCATCCACTTCAAAGAGTTTACTACTAGGGCGCTTTTAGGTCAGGGATGTTTATGCCAACTGTTATTTTCTGCTAAATAGAGGGAGACAAATTGGGTGCTTATTTGCATGTCATTTCCCAGAATCCCTCGCTGCCGTGGAAGCATTGTATGCTAAAAGATAATGGGGAAAAGAAGACAGAGAGGATAAGCACAGCCTTCCTTTGTAAAAATAGAAAATAGAATTTAAGAGCCACAGCAGCCCCCAATTCTCACTTACAACGCAGGTAAAACCAATGTGCTCAGGCAGGAGATGAGACAGGTGAGCTAGGCTCCATCGAGTATATTCACCGCTGTAGCCGACATGTAGCAAGGCTCTGAGCGTCTGCGTGTACCACTCCGTCCAACTCCGGATTCCCTCCGTGTATGCGTCTCACGTCACTGTAATAGTTTGGAGGAGACGTGAGCGAGACGTGACGTGAGACGCATAGACGGAGCGTATCCGGAGGTGAACGGAGGGGTACACGCGGACGCGTTGCTGCATGCCGGCTATAGCAGGACTCCAAGGAGTTACCAGCCCTTCGGACCATCTGTTCCACAATGGATCCGGATAGTGGTGGATATACTGTACTCTGTGCAGCTCAGCTCACCTGTCTCATCTCCTGGCTGAGCACATTGTTCTTAGCCTCAATGTAAGTGAGAATTGGGGGCTATTGTGGCTCAAATTCTATTTTTACTAAAAGAAGCCTGTGCTTGTCCTCTCTTTGTCTTCTTTGGTATAAGTGGGGTCCCCTAGGGCCCCGAAGAGCTGAGGAACACGGCTTTGGAGGATCAAGCTTCTTACAATCATATGTACTTTTGAAAACTTTAAACCTGGAACGTTGCTCGTTGAGTAGAGCACGGGTTTTGTGCGAGATAATGGGGAAAGACGTCAATGATGTGATCTTTTTATTTGCCATACAACTCATGTAATATGAGCATCCGCTAGAGCAGCAATATACCCCTCAGAATCCTATATATCACATCACTTTAGTACGTTCCCCCCCTGTGCATGTCCTGCTTTAAAAAAAAATTTCCAGTGTTAAAAACGAACCTTTGGACTGCACTGGGCTCTGGGGAGACCTCCATTTTAACCTCCCGGACACTGAATATTTAAAACCGCTCATATCTCCTGAACGGAGCATCAGATATAAAAAATAAATAAAACCAGCGTTGAAAAGGATATAAAGAGATCTCTTGATGTAAAACTGCAAAATAAATGACAATCAGCACAGGCTGCTGCTGTGAGGCCTCTCCAATTCCTGGTTTTGGTTCACGTAACCATCGCCCTACTGGCAAGCTGACCCGAGCAGGGTATAACAGGGGAAGAATTGTTATAATAGTGCAGGGGGTGGCCAACTCCAGTCCTCAAGGGCCACCAACAGGTCAGGTTTTCAGGACAGGTGGCTCAATCAGTCGTAGACTGCGCCACCTGTGCTGATGCAGGGATATCCTGAAAACCTGACCTGTCGGTGGCCCCTGAGCACCAGAGTGGGCCACAATTGCTCTGTGAGCTACTTGCCGCGATAGGATAAAGGACGTCGGGCGCGGCACTTTGCAGGGAATGTAACCTTGCGCTGATCAGAGCTATTTATTAAAGGGTATTCCTAGCCTTTTCCATATGCATTTGCTTTGCATGAAACTGCACTGGGGGCTTATTAATTAGATGCAAATGGTACTAAACTACAGTGCTCTATGCAGATTTGGGAAAACATTAGCGCAGCAGCAATTAAAATGAAACCATTTTAAATAAAGGACAAGTTAATGAGCTTGTTGAGATTAAAGGTAGAAAAGGAGGCACCTGCTGTGTATGTACAGCAGGTAAGGGGGGGGGGGGGGGAGTGTAGAGGGAGCCCCGTCTCTGGACTGCATCTCTTGCCATATGAGGCCAGCCCAGAATTAGTGGAGCCAAAGTCATTACTCATTTATGATGGCTTCAGTAGGACAAACATCTGATCTTGCTGCACGAGATATCATAGACTATGTGGTCAAGGGCAACACTAGCAAATACTATTATTATCCCTGCTCTTTATTCCAACGCCAGCGCTACGGCAATATCTCCGCTTCCAATGGCTGTGTAAGCATCGTGTGAGCTGGAGGCTTCATCATATGCACAACAAGAACATCTCAGTACTACATTGGGCTGCTACTAATAGGGGAAAAGCACATCCACATTTCTAGCAAACGCATTTAGGGGTGCGGGTGGGGGGGGGGAGGGGGTGCACTGGCTTCTCTTACTGGTACGGGATAAATAACTCCCAACAAAGCTGAAGTAATCGCTGTGCGTGTGCAGTGTGTGAGCTGCACAGACGCAGCGACACAGGCCGTGCAGGGACCCTGCCCACACAGCTGCAGGTGGCACTGTGTAGCAGTTAAACGCCTGTTAGAACAGGATACATTTGACAACAAATGGAAGAAAAAATAAGTGTCTGGTTAAAATATGTTTTTTTTTGTTTTAAATAGCACCCATTTTGCAGGCTGTATGTATTCATTTGAGCAAAGTAACCTCATTAATGTAGATGTGTTACTTACGATCGACCGAGATGTGTGGGTCTCTGAAGTTGCTGCCGGCCCCTCGTGACCTTGGCACATGTCCTTGTACCTCAAATAAACCCACAGAAAATAGATGGTAAGCTCTGCAGGGCAGGCACCTACATGTGCTACGTGCTGTGCAAAAATAAAATACCAGCTTTCCTGTATTATATGCACTGTGTATTATATTTACCATTGGCTCTTATATCTAGTTGCTGGGCAGAAAGGGTTAATCAACACTCTGTATCACCCTAGGGTGCTTGAGACTAGACTGAAGCGTCCCTTATGAGAGAGGTTATTTTAGGTTGTTATTGATTAAACTATTTTTGTAATAAACAGCTGAACGCCAGAAACTTATAACAAGATATTTAACCAGTCATATAATACCAGAGTAACTACAAATGCAATCAATTCTGCAAGTGTAAAAAATGAGTAGTAATCAACCCCTTTGTTTCACGCTCCAGCCAATTACAGATGTAACTATTTTCTAAACGTTCACGAGACAACAATTGGATGACATGCACTGTATATGGGTTTCCTTGTGACAGAGAGAAAAAAAAATGTTTAGAGCCACTGCCACTTTATTGTTAGATTTTATTTGTATGGCGCCAACATATTCCTAAGCGCAGCACAATGAGTACATATATATTAAGATAAACAGGCACTCGGAAGAAGGTCCCTGCCCCAAAGAGCTTACAATCTAGGAAGGGGGAGACAGGGTGTGCGAGTTCCTTATCATGGGTTTGGCTGCTAACCTCAGGACTATACGTGTGCCTATGAAGATTCTAGACTATTTACTTTACACGAGCAACATAGCAATGCATGTCATGCTTCTCCATCAATAAGGGGTTTTAGTTTAAGATGCTGCAAAGCTTTTTAAAGTGCTCAACACAATGGACCCTTTAATGCAACACAGCTTTGCTTCAAGGAGTTAAAGAGGGGAACAGCAGCAGCACTGGTAAATGAGATCTGGTAAAGAACACACGTTGAACTCAATGCGTTGAGTTGCTGTGTTTTGGTAACTTCTCTTTGTTTCAATTCCATCCTTCTCTCACTTATTTTTTTTTTCTCTCCCTCTTCTTCCTTCGCTCCATTAAAATTCCACCGAAAGAGTCCTACTCCCTTAAACAAACCTGCATTGTTGCTTATCAAAACTCAAGTGAAACACATGTGGCATTTGAGAAGAGAGCCTTGGAACATGAGCTGACCTACCAGGGAGCCCGCGGTGAGTTCAGCAGAGGGAATGCTAGGGAGGGCCCATGAAGTGCATCGCCAATCCGCGGGATGTTTCCACTGCACAGGTGTGTTTAAGGATTATCTTTCCGAACAAGCGAGCCACTTAAGCCCCGGTCTTTCAAAAGAACCTCTCTCTCTCTCTCTCTCTTTCCTCAGCCTGCCTAATCTACCACAAATACGCCCCGCGGCCATCCTGAAGGAAAGGAAATTCTTACCAGATGGGTTCTCTGCCTCTGCGGGGGTGCACACACACCCCGTGGAAGTCGGAGACTGGCTACTGGAAGGGTGTTAAAACTTTCACATGGGCAGGGAACAAAGTGGCTTATTTTACAGCACCAATTTGGCTTATTTGTTCCAAAACATCCTCATTTTTAAGTCCTCTTGTTATCCTCATTACATACACCTGATTGTCATATTACCCCGCACTCTGTCTATATTTGGACACACGTTTGGAAACATCTGAGTGTTTGCTAAATCACTGTTGCTGGATTTGCGTTTCCTTCTTTGTTCACGCCACGTTTAATAGCCTTATTTTTGTACCCTGTCTGCAGTGATCTCCGGACCCCTGTTTCTATGCTGGGGTATCGTAACGATATGTGCTTGTAAATCTTACTTGGTCATTCTAGACAGACATATTTCAATCTGAAACTCACCAGCCCGTTCATCCCCTGTACTTAATTTTCTAACTCTAACTGTCCATGAAATGTGTGTGAATTGACTGTATAACGCTGGTCATTTAATGTAACCGTGTATTGTCATCATAACTCTGTGCCCAGGACATACTTGAAAACGAGTGGTAACTAACTCACAATGTATTACTTCCTTGTAAAACATTTGATAAATAATATTACTGCAGAAATCCATGTACAGGTAGTCCTCGGTTATCCGACACAATGCGTTACTCAAAATGGCGTTGGATAGCAAAACATTTTAAAGCGAAACACGTTTTCCCATAGGAACACTGTTTAAATGAAAGGTTCCGTTCCTGAAGGCATTTTTAATGCTAAAATACACAAAATATTTTACGCAGACAATAAGATATGCAGCACACACATAAATTATATAGTGCATATACTGTATGATATATATAATATAACAATATATAATATAAAAATATAATATATAGTATAATATATATTATATACACATAAACAACTTTGCAAAGCGTCGTAAGAGCGTTGGATAAGCCGTTTTGGCGTTGTAAAAATGAACATAGGTATGCATTGCATAGCGTTGGACAAGCCATTCGTTGTAAAACGAAGCGTTGTAAAACGAGGACTGCCTGTACTTGTAATCATGTCTCCTATCTGACCGTGTGCTGTCCACAGTACAGATCTGCTGAATATACTTCCACAGTGGTTGAGATTAAGCAAGCGGTAACCGAAAGGAGTATCACTAGTTTTGTAGTTGCTATCACAATTCACCACTTTTTTTTCCGCTCTTACATTCAAGCATGGGGTTTTTCCTTTTCTTTTACCAATTTTAAGTAAGCTTTGTGCCAATGATTTTTAACGACCTTTTTTGTTCCCCCAGAAGAATTTCGCTATCCTGGAACTAACCATTGACGCGCTACTTTTGATACTAACTACTAACTACAGTACTATAAAACATTATTCATCTAGCAGAGAACATCTACAAATATCAAACAGACGCGAATGCCCAAATCCCAGCAGATGCCCAAGCTGTGATGACTGCGACAATTCATTAATTATATAATCATTTCTTAGATCAAATTTCGCTTAACACGCTTCCTTAAGGGGACCAAAACGTTGGCCCTTTTTTACATGTGCAATTATTTAAACTGCTCCCTGAGCTTTATTTAGTACTTTCTGACACCCTTATGCTGGGGGATCAACCACTGGGTACAGGGAGCAAACCTACTCCGCAGGCGCCCAATTATTGTGATCCTACAGCATGCTCTGCATTGCCAGCTCTCGCGATCTATCCCTATCTATCGCGATCACTCCCCAATATTTAGCTGGAAAGTGCAATATAATAATAATAATAACAACAACTTTGTTTCATAAATAAGTCCCATTGAGCCCCAACGGAGCGCAAAGCGCCTCACAATTACACTATAGTGGGCGTCACGCAGCACAGAGGAATTGTACAGACACAGGGAGATACTGCGAGTTGCACACTGTGCAGACACCCGGAATTGAACCCGGCTCCCACTGCTTCAATCTCAGCGTCATTGTCTTTACTCACTGAGCCGCTCCTCCCATCTACTATCCCTCTACTTCATCCCTGATAATGGTTCCCTATGGCAAAGTCAATGGAAGATAGCGCTGATGCTGATGGAGGCGCTTTAACATGGTGGCGCACTGTTGTCTGGTGTCAGGCATAGTTCAGATGGAGGTGTTAGTGCTCACAGATCCCCCTTACCGCACTGCTCATTAGTAAGTGGATGCAGGCCCTTGCGTCTGGTACTAATTTCATTGAGCTGGTAATTTTAGACTCGGGATACTAGAAGCATTTCTGCTGCCAATTCAGTTTAACAATTTTTAATGCTTCTAATCTGTTCCAGTTGTTCCCCCATCTGATTTTGGCTGGTCGGATACACACTGCACAATACTCACCGGGATTTAAGTGTGCAGTCTCTTGCAGTAACATTCACTAGAGTTTTAATAAAGAAGCACAGCCTTTTTATACCGCCTCCCCACATCCTCTAACATTTATTCTGTTTTCCATTACCTTAATAATAATTCTGTCTGTATGTATGTGTATATATATGTATATATATATTTTATTTCACAGACATACAGTATATACATACATACAACCGACTTTGTTGTTGGGTCGGTAATTCCTGGCAGTCTTGCCTTAATATAAGGTATTTAAGTATTGTCACATATTATTTAGTTCTTAGCGCTTTCTATCACCATTTCTGTTTTTTTTTATATACACACATACACGTATGTATATTTTTGATGCTCACCCCTGATATGTCTCCATCCATGTGCATAGCGTATCACAGCAGTAATACACGTGACATACTAATATAACACGTAATGGTAATAAGCGCTTCAGACATAAAAGTAACATTAGGAAAAGGCGTCCCTGTCCCGAAGAGCTTACTATCTACGTATATATGGCTGGCTTGTGAATTTTCCACAATCCTAAACACTGCTGGTCGGTATCTCACGGACAGTAGTGAGCAAATAAGTGCAAGTGCGGCAATAGTGGAAGTGTGAGGAGAAAGATGCCCTCCTCTCTCCTCAACAGCCTCCGTCTACAGGCAAATGCACACGCTGCCTCGAAGAAGCTGGAGGCTGTGTTCTGTGAGACCCAATACATGCAGCTTAAATACATCAGGTTGTACTAAATCCTGCACTTGCATACACATATTCCACTCATTTAGGGTTTAGGAAGGTAGCCAAACAAGGTCATTTACTTAAGTATGTGCGTGTCATAGACCAGGGTTAGAAAAATCCCGGGTGACCCATAACCCCTGCTGGTGCCTGCTTTAAGCAGGATAGGCTGCACTTTGCTGGTAGCAGTGGTGACTGAGGCCAGCGTCCGCCCACAGGACAAGAGCCGCCCCACAATGGGCCGGGCCCGCTTCGAGGGGAAGCCGCCGCGCTGCGCAGACAAACTCCTGCTCTCAAGAAAATTGAGAACAGGACTAACGACAGAGCACTAGGCCACGTCCTCTGGTGGTTCAGCCAATGAGGGCGAGTCAGTGTGTGTCTGTCAATCAGTCAGTGTGTCTGTTCGTCATCAGTCAGTGTATGTGTGCGTGTCACAGATGGAGTGATCATTTATGAAACACACACACTGACACATAGAACCAATGGGGGATGTGTGTGTGTGTGTGTTTGTGTATATACTGCACATATATATGTACATACACACACATATATATTTACTCAAATATATGTACTGTATACACACACACACAAACTTACTCATATATGCACACAAGTATATACGGAGCGAATGCAAAGGAACCTGAATTGATGTGTATATGAGGGTGGCCAAAAATATAAAACATTTAGGAGCCAGCCCAAATTTCTAAGAGTGTAGTAAAAAAATTATGTAAATAAGGTGAAGGGGTTGTGTGACTGTCACATCTCCTCCCCTCCCCCATTGGTTCTGTGTGTCAGTGTGTGTTTCATAGATGCTCACACCATCTGTGACAATCACAGACAGACAGACAGACAGAAATGACATTTTTTAAGCTTCAGGTGTTTATTCACCAAATCATCCTTACCCCTTTTAAAACTGCTTCTAATTTACCTCACTATAACAATGCTAAAGTTCTCACAGCCAAAAAGCCTGCCACGATGCTGTGACCTTGTTATCATTATTTCAGTGTTTCAGAGAGTGACATGTGAATTCTCTGTGGGAGAAGCACACCCTGCTGGGCTGCTCAGCAAGCGGTTTCAATGAGGGGTTTTTAGGCACATACCAAATTATATGATGAAGTTTGTTCAATGAGTGGGAACCTCACTCCCCCTCACTCACTGCTGTGCATGTTAATCAAGGAACTGCCACAACCCTATATACAGTACATGAATCTTACATCAAAGGAATAGGGAGGCATCCTCGGGATCATTCATTTTAGCCAGACACAAAAAAAAACCTTGGCAAGTTTATCTCCATCTGGAATATTTCAGCCAGGTAGAACATATCTGATTAAGGGACCTAGGTGGCCCTGGGGGCCTGTAAAATTATCTTTCAAATGACGAAATCAGTTGATAGAAAAATAACTGGTACCCAACATTTCATCTTCTTTAAGAACATTCTGCACTGTATAAAGATAGCAAGCATCTTCCTACACTTCAAACGCCCACATCTGCCCATTCCCCCCTCCAGTGCTACACAATGCACCACTCTCTGCAGGCAAAATAGTTCAAGACAAACTCTTGCCAAGGCCACTCGATTGGTTTCCGGCATTTGACGCCCTTGTTGATGTAACCCCTGAAGGCTAAGTCCCCAGTGGACACTGTTGCGTGTGCGACAGCGTGCGTGCGGCATACAAGGTACAGCCTTCTATTGAGCAGACCCCAGTCGACGTGTGTGCGTGTGCGGACAAGTCACGATGCGCGACCGCCTTGGCCAAAAGACAAGGTTTTTGTCTTTTTGGCGCAGCAGCCAAGCATTGGCCACATCAAGGAGGCGGTTCAGCCAATGAGGGCGAACCAGCCATGTGACGTCATGGCTGTGCCCCCGTCACGTTCCCCCCGTCGGATCTCCTGCTCTTCAACCTCAGACCACAGGTCGCGGCTAGAACAGTTGCACGTGCCCCGCCAGACGCTCCGGCGCGTGTGCAGCCGTGACCACTGGGGCTCTAGCCTGAGGCTGTAACTATAGTAAGCGCTTGCGTGTGTGCATGACATTGTGCGCGCACGTGGCACAAGCGTTTTGTGCATATAGGCCAAATGATGACGCGTGTGACTAGGAGGCGTGGCCATGATGTCACAAGGCTAATTTTTTTCCTGCCTCACTGTGATTGGCTCACAGTGTCACATGGCACGACAGCCGCTCAAAGACAAATTTAATAGACAAATAATACAGGGGTTCTCTACTCAAGTCCTCAAGGCCACACCCCCCCCCCCCCCCCCTCTAGGTTAAAGAGGCAATCCAAGCGACGCTTAAAAAAAAACAAAGTTTATAATTATTGAAAACTAATTACCTAAGCAGCCGATGATTCGCACTCCCGTGAATGATCAGCAGAGATCCTGCTTCCCAAGGTTCACTAAATGGCCGCCTACAAGGTATTCTTATATTACCAAGGTAACCTTATCTATTGTTACAGTTTGCAGCCCAAACTACTGGGAACATTGGCAACAAATGGTCACAAAAGAAAGTGTTGCAAATATCTTGCACTGCTGGGGAGTTGCAATAGAAATCAAAGGATGCTCACTATATTAAAACTCATAAAAAATGCTTTAAGAGTTGAATAATAAAAATGCAGTCAGGATTATCAAATACAACAGAACAGATTTTTTTTTTTTTTTTAAACACACACACACGTAGGATATTGCTTGGATTGCCTCTTTAAATGGAGCTGATTGACAGCCTTTAAAAAAAAAAAACACTACTATTTTTAAATAATTTTTTCAACTTTTAACTTTTCAGTGGTAAGCAAAAGCTTCTGAGTGCTTTCAGTCTTTATCTTATGTGTTTGAGTAATTAATCAAACTGGTCATCAGTGTTTACATTTAGAGAGCGATTGTTGCCTCTGGTTTGTCCATTACTTGTATAGTAAATACGAAGCCACCATTAGTCCAACAGATAAACAGAAGTGGCCGGAAGGCGTGAATTTAGTCATCTAGGAGAAAAGGGAAACACATTCAGTTTTAATAGTATGCGGATAAGTAAAACTGGTACTAAAATGGCAATTGAATCTAAGGCCGCGTGTATAGTGCCCGCAACCAGCGATGCGATGGGTGACGTCACCATCGCCGCTAGCGAAAGTTATATTTTGCTCTGCGGCGGCGCGGGCTTCCGGGCATTTGATTGGTTCAGGGGTTGTCACGAGGCGACAGCCCTTGAAAAATCAAATGTTCCCGGCTTCCGAAGTTCGCGACGCTTACTATAAGCGCACGCGGCGGCAATGTATTTGTTTTTGGGCGGCGGCGTTGCCCGTCGCGGGCACTGTACGCACGGCCTAAGGAAGCCAACTAAGCTGATAAGTTCTTCATGAGAAAATGGGCCTCTGTGGTAGAACATCTCTAAATGACACTGATACCCATGGGACACACCACTGGCAGTGTATATATGCTTCTTTCTATACAACACCCAGCACTGGCAGCAAAGAGGCGCGAAGACCCGTATCTACTAAACTGTGTTTTCCATAAACCGACTCCCGTCGCCGTAAGACCACTTACTGCCCCGACACTTGTATTGGCTGTATTGTGTCTACTGGAGTTGGAAGACATGTATTGGAATAGCACGTTGTAGTAACTGTGGGCCTAACGTGTATGTAGTGCTGCCAGTGTATGTAGCAATGTGTTTAAACCAATGCATATCTGAAGATTACAGAATTAACCTTTACAGTGCCCTAGTTACGTTCCTGTTACGGCCGAGGCCTTGGCACACCAGGGGAACTTATGACGTAACATGTATGTCATCAGGATTTGGCTCGTATTGAATGGGTTGACCAGGGCAGCCGTTCCACAGGAACGATGGCAGGGGGCACTTCCCTTCTGTTTTTAATCACCGCAGTCATGTGATTGCTATTGCAGCGATCACATGGCCACAAATCCCAGATGTCCAGTAGCACTATGGACCTGTCAGGATTCTGGCAGCAAATTAGTTAAGGTAACAATGATGAATAGATCCCAAAGTTGCATTTTTTTTGGCCCTTTATTAAAAACGTTGTATATACCGTCCAGCAACATAGAGGCTTCTGGATGGGTCAGGATGTCCGATAGATTATGCTTAGGGTTCATAACTGTGTGCTACATTTGTAACAGGTTTGCTTATGTGCTGTGTTGAAGTTAACAACGTAGCAATTACTAAACAACAAAGTAATACATTGATGGAGCTGAATAACTTTCCCATGCAATGAAAGGAACTTTCTGCACAGGAACGGGGGAGGGAGGAGAGACGGGGGACAGAACGAGTACATCCCACACAAACTTGCAGGGGACTCAGGAAAATCAAATAACATTTTCATCCGTACTCGAACAAAAGGTTAAGTGCATTTGTCATACATCATGTTTCCTGCAATAACAAAAGCCATGAAAATGAAAGTGCCAAAAGAATACTAAATATTGCTCAAAAGGTCACTTTGTTGAGAAAAAAAAAAAATTAAAAAAAAAAAAGAAAAGTGAGTGGTTATATCTGTTTTGACTCTGGCCACTTTGAGAGCTTTTAAGGGCTTTCTTAGATTGTATCTGTTAGCAGCACTCTCACGGGACGTACTGTACCAAGCCCTTAGTGTTCTGTTGGTACTGGGGAGTACTCTTACTTAACGCTGGATTAGTATTAGCAGTGCAGCTCTGGGTGTGTTAATAGTTATAAATGGACTTTTATAAATGGACTTTTCTCAAGACTACGTTTTAACAGCTGTGCAGGAGTCTAGCGGGGATCAATTAACAAGTGCAGTCCAAATCTATAGGTGTTCCACGGCACCTGTGCTTTTGCAACACTCACACGACTATTATGGAGGGTCAGTCCCACAGCGCGAGCAAAAAAATATATACTTTTAAACAATTTATTAATGTAATTGGTTTCCGTAGAAATATTCAATTGTCCCTAAAGTAAAAATGGGACTTTTTGACTATGTGAAATGATCATCCGGTGAGATGGCTGACGCTGCTCCCTTTGCGCTGTATGGGGAATGCGGTATCATAACTACTTTCTTAAAAGAACAATGCTAAATAAGTTTGGAAAGACGTAGATTCGTAACCTGCATGTAACTACAGGGAGAGAATGTGGTTACCTTGGAAACATCAAAAGTTTACAAACTCATTTTAAATATATGTACTTGTCCAGGAGTGGCCAACTCCAGTCCTCAAGGGCCACCAACAGGTCAGGTTTTCCAAATATCCCTGCTTCAGCACAGGTGGCTCAGTCGTTGAGTGAGCCACTGATTGAACCACCTGTGCTGAAGCTGTTGGTGGCCGTTGAGGACTGGAGTTGGTCACCCCTGGTCTAGTTTATTTTTTCCCAAAAATACCTATCACCTGTATTAATACTATTCAATGTACCACCATCATGGTCCTAGTGAGACTCCTGTGAGTGTCGGAACGCAGGCAAACCAGTCTTCAGAACTCATCCATGTCATCCATTTGAGTAACTATGAAGTGGTCGCAGAACGTCGATGGAAGAAAAGGATACTCCACGCCCGTTCTGCTAGCGTCCACTCCCGCCCTAGAAAGTGAACATATGGAGCACGACGTACCCTGTAACTCATAGGGCCGCTAGAGTGCCGACCCTTATCACATGCAGGGTATCTCTTGGGGCCCTTTGTATTAAGAAACAATTATTATGGTGATCTATTAAAAGGTATCACAACATCCAAAGTTTGTTAGGCTGCGCTTATAGTGCCGACGACAGCAACGCGACGTCGCATCAAAATGCATTGCCGCCGTCGCGTGCCCTTATAGTAATCGCGACGCCTCGTTCATGATCGCTGGAAGTCATCTTTATTTGATTTTTCCAGTGACCGTAGCCTGCCGTCGCCTTTGCTGGCACTATAAGCGTAGCCTTATTCTCACAGTGGCAAATAGAGCTACTAGAAGTTAAGAAGGAACAAAGACAAGGCATTTACTTAACGTGGGTTCAAGAGCCGGATTTGGGACACGATGGGCTTGTCTTTCTTTACCATTAGATTGTAAGCTCCTCGGAGCAGGGACTCCTTCCTTAATGTTACTTTTACAGTATGTCTGAAGCACTTATTCCCATGATCTGTTATTTATATTTGTTATTTATATGACATGTATTACTACTGTGAAGCGCTATGTACATTTTATGGCGCTATACAAATAAAGACATACATACATACATACATACATTTAAACTCCTGGATTATGTTAATGGAACGCACAGTACCGTAAGTCACCGGGACTTTCAAAGGTCACCTTTGTTTTCCGTTGACAGAAGAAGGCTGCTGACATCTGACTAGGTCAAACCGTGTCACATTTTACCTGCACCTCTGATTATTGGACAACTGAAGTCATCTAGCAATGAGGCCCCAGACACACTGTCTCTGTGTGGGACATATTTATTACCAACCTGCAAGTTTTTACACAAATGTCATGCCCTGGGGAACGCAAAGTGTCTGAAACCACTGAAGAAAGCAGCTAGCACTACAGAGCAAGCATAAATAACCAGACAGCTTAAGAGCCTATGGCTTCACTAACTTCCTAGAACATCGATACCACAATATCGACATTAGGACCACCATACACTGCAAAGAATAACCTTTTAACCAATCACTAAAAAATAGAGATTGGGTATTTAAATCATGTTGACCTTTAGGGTGTATCAATTTACTGTCATTCATTGCAAACCAATAATTCATGTTTAACTTATATACAGACAGCTAAAGCAGCCACACTGTAGAGTTCTGTTAATACCTTCTAAGAAAGAGTACGGTTTTGCAAAACATGTCAGAAAACGTCTCAATTACTTGTCATGGATGGAAATCCAAGAATATCAACACATGTCCAGTAAGCAAAAGCAATCAAAGGGACCAACTAAAGCCATATACAGTCTGAGAGGTAATACTAGATTTTTATCAGTTTATAAGTACGCAACTCTTCTACGTAACCATGTTTTCAAGCACTATATCAGATTGTATTTTATGTCTTTATTTATATAGCGCCAAATGTGTACTCAGCGCTTCACAAAGAATACAGTACAGGGAATTCTAATAATACAATACATGCAGCAAAATCAGACACTAGGAAAGGAAATCCCTGCCCCGAAGAGCTTACAATCTAAGGATTGAGGGGAACTTACAGAGACAGTAGGTGAGGGAGTAAGTGCTGTAGATGGCAGTGCTTGGTCACAATGGGAGGTAGGAGTGACTAGGTGTGGGACAATAGCCATGAGTGCAGGTTAGTGCAGCATTAAATGAAAAGGTTGACATCATTTGCATGGGGGGGATATCTCATGGTAAAGAAAATGTTGGTAACAGTTTCTCTCCTCATATATATATATATATATATTACTATCAGTATCAAGTGTGATGGTGTTTTAGGGGGAGGATCCATTTATATTTAAAAAGTCATATCACTTTGTCCACAAAAAAAGAAGACTATTACGAAATTGATCTTTTGAATGTCAAATTCAAAGGAGGTGCGATTGTGGGATTAGTACTGAAACAGGGATCGTGGTTAGGTGACATTATGAAGGGGACCTTTTGTGGGGTCAAATCTTTTAAAGGGAAATTCGGTGGGGTCATGTGTTAAAGAAGAAGGGACCACAGGTGAAGAAGGGAATTTTATGTTGGTTTAATGGAGTTTCTAACACACCATAAAAAAAAATAAAGTGTCACTTCTTCCTGGATCAACCAGAACACTGCATAGCTGGAACAAAGGGCGGACTATTTAGCACCAAGTAGCCAACAAATGGCCATGAAATAAACTCACAACTGTGCCACACAATAAAGAAAACAAATCCAGCATTTCAACTGTGTAGAAGAGTCAGCGGCAGTTCATCTAGAGCAGATAACTTGCAGTGCGGGGGTAAACTAGCGTTTACACAGGAAAAGAAGGCTCATTTGTGAAATCCCGAATAAAAGCAAAAAGAGAAAAATAACTTTAGCATAAACTACTACAGTATGTAGTTGGGAACCTTCACAGGCCAAGTTGCTTCACCCGTATGATAGATAGTTAGATAGATAGACCTGTGATAGAGGTCCCTTGAAACGCTTTGCTCTGCAAGCACCACCGGCACGGAAGGGGTTAAAAGGCTGCATGCCATGGAAACCCATTAAACGACTTCAATATACATCCATTCCGGGCAGCAATTGTGCATGACAGTGGCTGGCTTTCCAGGCCCTGTTTGCAAGACTCCAGGTAACACCGCGTACCGGTCACTGCAGAAAGTTTAGCACGTGATTGTGGAGAGGAAAGTCATTTCTTGTCTGCAGGGCATGAAAGTTGTACAGGGGAGCGCTTCATTTCCTACGCAAACCCTCCTACTGTCTCTGTACGTTCTCCCTACCTCCCAATTAGACTGTAAGCTCCCCGGAGCAGGGACTCCTCTTCCTTAATGTTACTTTTATGACTAAATCACTTATTTCCATGACCTGTTATTTATATTATCTGTTATTTATTTGATTACTACGTGTATTACTACTGTGAAGCGCCATGTACATTAACGGCGCTATATAAATAAAGACATACAATACATACAATACAACCCTTACATCGGGGTGGGCCGGCTCCAGTCCTCAAGGGCCACCAGCGGCCAGGTTTTCAGGATATCCCTGCTTCAGCAGAGTTGGTTTCAATCAGTGGGTCAGACATTGACTGGCCAACTCCAGTCCTCAAGGACCACCAACAGGTCAGGTTTGCAGGATATCCCTGCTTCAGCACAGGCAGCTCAATCAGTGGCTCGGTCAAAGACTGAGCAACCGGTTGAGCCACCTGTGCTGAAGCAGGGATGTCCTGCAAACCAGACCAGTTAGTAGCTCTTGAAGACTGGAGTTGGCCATCCCTGCATTAGATGGTATTTATCCCACAACACCCTGCGTCTTTGAAGGGCTAGATTTTCCTCTATAGAGCTTCAGGATAATTACAGGGTATGTGGTCTCAGTACAAATGTACACACACAAAAAAAAAGTCCCTGCTTTTATCTGTGTGAATTTCCGCTACGGATTCCCTTATTAATACTCAGAATTGAACTCGGGCCTCAATAAATTTAGCTTCAACATTTTTCTATTGGGAGACTCTCTCTCCCCATGTGCTACAAAAAACTTTCAATGAATCAGACTTTATTGCAACAAGAATGGAAAGCTGTTGATTGGAGACTCTTGTCAAAAATAAACCTTTCCTTCAGCACAAATACCAACAGAACAGTGAAATGTTCACAATTTAATATTAAACGTCGCTAACATTTGCACAGCCAGACAAAAAACACCAATTACTTTTTTTTAATGGACTTAAAGTGTGTTAATATGAAAATGTGCTGAGGACGGAGTCAAAATAACCTGGACATTTCTGCACCGTAACCTCAGAAGCGCCTTAGCAAAGTGTTGCACAAGTTTCAGACAGTTCTTTTTTTTTTATTGGGGGGAGGGAGGGGGGCAACAACAATAAGTACTTTTAAAAATGGATTTTCTTCCCACTTTTCAAAAACAATGCGGAGAAAAATATACATACAATAATTTAGACAAAAAACAAACCAGAATTACATATATATTGCAGCCATCATCAATATTCATCATGGACATCTGTGCAATTCTAATCATACAAAAGAAATGCAAAAATATAGGGGAACACAGGAATAACAGCAGGAGATATCACAGGAAAACTTGGGAGAGGAATTCACGTCTCAATTAGCTTACACATATTATATAATATTTTTTAGATATATTTACACATACATAATTATATACACACACATATACATACATACACATACACAACATAAATTCATAGGATCAAGAGCTGCTTGTGATATTATCTCATTCATAAGACAACTGGATATTAAAGGAAACTTTGGTAGCAGGGAATTCCTGTCCCTTAGGGCTTAATAATCACACACACACACACACACACACACACACACACACACACACACACACACACACACACACACACACACACACACACACACACACACACACACACACACACACACACACACACACACACACACACACAATACCTAATATATAGGATCAATTTACATTTAAAGGATCAATAGAAATATATATAGGATCAATATAAAATTATAGGATCAACATAAATGTATAGGATCAATAGAAATGTATAGGATCAACATACATATATACAGTAGGATCAATATAGCTATATACTGTACAATGCAAGGGCAGCTATAGACATACGTCTATAATATATATTATCTCTAACTGTGCATGCTATGTCTTGTATATAATGTATAACCCTGCTCACTTACTATGTATTTGTAACCATGTATTATTTGTCATCTTAACTTTATGCCCAGGACATACATGAAAACAAGGTAACTCACAATGTATTACTTCCTGGTAAAACATTTTATAAATAAATATTCTCCCATTGATCAGCTTCTGCTAGTGATAACAAGCACAGAGTAGTAAGAAGAGGAGCAGACTCACCATTGGCAGGCTCACCATGGGCAGGCACACACAGCGTTGCTGAGCCACTTTTAACTAAGAATGAATGAGGGACAAACTCTTCAGAGTCAGAGTCCTGGGTGGGGCGGGCCACGCCACTGCCTAGCAACCTCCTGTGGCTCTCATTGGCTCCGGGGGCAGGGGGAGGGGAAGGGGTTGATGAAGCGGACGAACAATGCAAGGGAGGACCTGTGAATCACAAACACACACAGGGATAAGGCACACGTGGGGACACCCGAGTGCGCACACAGGGCACTACCTCACTATAAAGCGAGCTCAGATACTATTGTGTGTGTCCCCTGCTTAAATACTTGAAATACATAGAAGCAAGACACACAAAAAAAGCAGCCCCTCCATATCTTCAAGTGATAACATGTATTCTGCGTATACGAAGCCGAAACGTAGAATCATGTCATCGCCTGAAGTTATGGAGTGCCTGCCTTTCTTCATCTTGCTACTATAGACATATATTCTATATTGTCCCCCAATTTTTTTTTCAAATAATCTTTTCAGTGCAAGATGAGCCTCTACTGAGGCAGTTTTGTAAAGTACAAATCTGCCCACAATATTAGCAAAAAAGGTGATTAACTTTACAATTAGTTGCCATCGCTGATGCCAACTAGTGGGATTTCATTATTTTTAGTTTTTTTCCTGCCCCAAATTAGGGAAGAACCGTGTGCAAAACAACATTAAAAAAAAAACAGAAAAACAGCCAAGGGGAAAACACACAATAGGGTTGATACAGGGCATGCAAATTGACACATTTTTTAATTCTTAAAATGACACAGTACAAACAAATAACACTGAAATACATGAATAAGAACACAGTGACATTAACACCATTTTAAAATTATATCAGGAGAAAAACAAAAATGAAAGCACACACAGATTATAATACGATAAGGTCTTTCTTATTGACCGGACATATAATATGGTTTAAGCGGAGTTACTAGACAATGCATAATGAAGATAGACATCCCAGTCCCTTCCCAGTAGGAGTAACAACAGAGCTATGAAATGAGAGCCTTTAAACGTCCCCTGATTCCAAGCCACTGGAAGCTCAGCGGTGCAGCATACTGTGCCATTTGAATACATAGACTTTTCCCACATAAAGAGATTTGCATGGAAAAGGTCTGGACTCCCACTCCGCATCCACACATATCAATTAAAACAGATACTGTACTCACAATATTCTTTCATGCTCTTTCTTTTTTTTTTTTTTTAAGTCCAGGTTTTAGTTAATTGTTTACATGCCGAGTTAGGGAAATCAGCTTTTGGGCCAAGTCTCACTCTTTGAGACTGAATAAAGCACAGCTGGAAATTCAGACCATAAGCTGCTGAGCCAGATCAATGTTTCAAGTGACTGACAGGTCTGCCCCCTCCCCAAAGAAGGGAGAAGCTGCCACTAGTTATGCACCATTTCCATTTAGAGAGAAATAGTATTTTCAAATAGAAAATTATATCTATGTGAAATGTATAGCTATGGTTTAATATTAGCTTACCCGGGTCTGTCGGAGAGGTCAGCATTACCAGCTTGTTATCATCACACAACAAAATCTTCTTTTAAAAGTATTTTTGGAACAATTCCCTGCTCTCTAATATATCACTGGCTCTATAACCTGTCCCGCTTGAGTCTTCCTTATGCTATGTGACAATAGCATTTGAAGTGAGGAGATATGTTCAATGGAAATATAATCATGTGAAATGCGTAGAACTCACTGAATTATTCTGCGTTTTGTGTGCTTTGTGTCACGTGTTCGCAACACACGCAAAAAAGCATCCAGCAAGTTTACCCGGTAAATAGGAAATGAATAATTGTGAAGCTGAATAATTGTATTTGCAGTGGGAAAATCCAGTAAGCGCAGAAATACAACACGAATAACCTTGTATCTCTGCCATGGTACAATAGAGGAGGAATGGAACAGCTGGAAACGGTTTTCTCTTGGCTTCTTGCTAATGCCTGTACAAAAAAGGTGCGCTGCTAAAGCAGCAATTTGGGTTTCATTTTTTAAAATGTTTTAATTTCTTTTTTTTTATTGCAGGCTAGAAGCTGAGGGTCTCTGGCGCTGAACTGTGTTCTTTTCAGCTCTGGGGGACCCCCTGCTTCCTGAAATACTTACCACCGCAGGGGGTGCCGATATCTCCTTGGAGTTTAAATGTCCCGGTCACGCAGGGCAATAATGATCCGTGACGTCATCTGATGCGGCTTCCTATTGGCCAGCGTGACGCGGGACATTTAAACGTCGCCATTATGTTAGGCGCACGGTTTCTCTGACTGCAGAGATACCGGCACCCCTATGGAGATAAGTATCTCAGGAAGCACGGGGTGCCCGGAGCTGAAATTATCACAGTTCAGCTACAATGACACTCTGCTTCAGTCCTGTAATAAAAAAAAAAAATTAAAAAGTGAAACTGTATTGCTGCTTTAATGATATAATGTATCATTTTATGCAACATTTTATGGAGTTGTCTTTTGATACACCGCTGACCAGTCTGTCGGCAAAATCGTTAATTTCACATTGCAAAACAATATCTGTCTGTCTGTCTGTCTGTCTGTCTGTCTGTCTGTCTATTTATATATATATATATATGGGAGCTAAGCGCAAGAAAACAGAAGCTGAGGGAAAGATATGAGCAGAAATACAGTATGTAACTACTGCAAAAAATGCAACATTTTATACAACTTCCTGAAATTAATAGAGTAATATGTCAGTATACACATTGCATATAACATCATTTATTATAATAACATTACCTGCTGTAGTTACTTCAAGTATTATAATGAGGGATTCCAGTATTAGGTTTTAAAGCTGCAGTTCAAGCAATTTCCTACATCTGTTTTTTTTTTTTTTAAATAATAAATTAGTTCTGTACTATGAGAAAATACTTGTAGCATTTTTTTGAAAAAAAAAAAACCCCAACAATTTTTAAAGAAATGTTTAATGTATTCTAATGTAACACGCATTTTTGTTTCTATAGCAACCATTTACAAAGTCACATCCCCTTCCTCTTATGAAACAAGCTCTGGCACACCCCTTTTGCCCTCTCTCCAGCAGTCCACCAATTGTATCCAGTGCCTGCCTGGTCACATGATCTTCCACACAGAACTTTGCATCTTGGGTAATCTTCTGCAGCCCTAACAGTGATATAAAGAACACCCGAGCCGAATCTTCAGCGATCGATTACAGGAGAACGGATCGATCGGCAACTTAGCTAATCACTTGTCAGTGTGCAGATTGTATTAATGCACAAATTGAATGAAAAAAAAATGTAAAAAAATTAAAAACGTCAGCTTTAACTGAAGCTTTAACCCCCCCCCCCCCCCCCGCAAAAAACAACGATGGATAATCTTGCACTTTCGTTTAGAACTAATAAACACCGGGAATGAAGCATTCTTCTTATTTATTATTATACTCCACCTCTTGTGGCGGCCTGTACACAGGTCGGAGTCAATAGGCTCAAGGGGAGTACGGGAACGGGAAAAAAAAATTGCACCGATAAACACCAAATTCAAAAGCGCGTCCATTTTATTTCATGGTTAAACACCGATTTTGTCATAAAATGAAAACAAGCAAATAAATAAACACCGGAAAAAAACGGAATCCGTAACTAGAATACAGCATCTTACTTGGCCTCTGCTCTTCTGTGTAAGTGGCTGGGTTGGGGTGTCGAAAGGGGCCATCCCTGGTAGGGCCAATGGGAACTAATTGCAGTGACATGTTTAACCCTTTGAGTGCCACGGCCCCACCGGCACTCGCTATCACGTGACCGCGCAGTCACAGATGGAGGAACGGGAGGAGCCCACTTCCACAGGAGCGCACAACGTGACCCTCCCCCACCCCCCTACAAAACTGAGCAGGAACATTATAACGTAACTACTATGCCATGGGCCCCCCTGGAGTGTCAGAGCAAAGGATTATGGGGTCTCACTGTGTAATTGATACCTTTTTTTATTCAATGACGACACCTATACGTATTGTTTATTAATTTGTTTAAAGTTAGATTTGGGAGGGGTTTGATGTTTTCTCGGATCAGCGACTGCTTGTACAGCCAGTCCCCACTCCTTACCTCCCTTATCTTTATTGGTTCTCTGATAAAGAAAGGGTGGGCCCCCGGTAAAGAAGTCAGTTGATTGACAAACATATCCCCAATCAGAGGCCCCAAGAAATTCAACTCGCCGATTATGTGGGACTGCATCTTTAATCCCCTTTGCGCCTAGCAGTGCAATGGGGTACATACAGTAAGTAGCCATTGGTACAATGACAAATAACTGGTAACACTCAACCTCTCACTGCTTGCACTTGTACTACCCACTGTATACTCTGGTTAGGCTAAAGTTATGAACAAGTATTACAAGTATCTTTTTCATATTAGACCTCTGACAAGGGAAATGTGAAGCTAAGTTTGAAAGGTATAAGCACATTGATTTTTCTTAGGCGGGTCTGCAGCACTGCCTTTCCCTATTATCTCTTAGCATATCAATGCTTCCACTGCAGCAAGGGATTCTGGGTAATGGCATGCACATGAGCACACAGTGTCATGTAAAATTATACTAGAAATTACACTACCAACTCAACTCCCTTATATCTGTGATCATTTTGATCATTACTCCAACAATCTATATTTTCCTGGGTTGTCACTTCATTCAATTACATGAATATATGTACAAATATTGACTGGAAAAAAAAACACAATTATTAGCACCTGACTTTCCAACCATGAATTGCAAATACATTTCTTGGTGAATTAAAGGGCACGCATATGTTTTCAATTCTTACATGTGAATATGTACTTGTCAGTACACAGGAGAAATCCTTCCATCTCCTCTTGAAGTTCCCAATTGAGTAACATTAGCAGGAATCTGAGAGCAGCCCTCATTGTACCCCTACTACTTATCCCTTTTATACAGCCTCCCCCACCCCCAGCACTGATCTGGGTATCTTCATCTTTCCTTAAATCAGCGGCTCTCAACTCCAGTTCTCGAGACCCCCTAACAGGTCAGGTGTTCAGGATATCCCTGCTTCAGCACAGGTGGCTCAATCAGTGGTTCGGTCAAAGACAGGTGGCTCCATGAGTGGATTAGTCTTTGACTGAGCCACTGATTGAGTCACCTTTGCTGAAGCATGGATTGATTGAGCCACCTGTGCTGAAGGAGGGATATCCTTAAAACCTGACCAGTTGTGGGGGGGTCTTGAGGACTGGAGTTGAGCCCACCGTCTTACAATGATAATTGAAGTGCACAAGGGCTGGCAGGGGGTGGCTCTTATGGGGTTGTGTATAGCATCCCTTTTTTTTTGCCAGTTTCCAGTGGGCTATATCAGGCGACGCCTCTGAGGGCTCTCAAATTATCACATGGTCATTGTCCTGAAAGGTCGGCAGCATTTAGGCAACACAGACCCAGCTTTGGAAATGGTCCCTGGATTTTTCACCTTAATCAGCATTTTCCTGACTCCTATCCAAACCATTTCTGACTACTGTATTGGCCTCTACTGGAAGTCTACTTCATGTACCAACTACCGTTACTTCAGTGGTTTTTCCACCCATGTTGTGTAAAACCCTGCTGTGTAGAGGAGAGGGTTTCATAAAAAAGTGGTTGAGGGAACATATTTTCATGACACTATACTTTTTGCGGTATTAAATTCAAATATTAATGATTGTGGGACATATTTACTAAGAAATGCTACTCCATAAGACCCTCGGAGCTAGAAGAGACTTCACAGTCTCACTCAAACCTGTGCTGGAAGGTGTCCTGTGGGGTGGCACTGCTTAATAAATATGCCCTAAATCCAACGTAGCACGAGAGAGGTCAGCTTGCAATGAAGGGATTTCCTGTGTATAAAATATATAAAGATGTCGGTTTATTAAAATAAATAAACCTAAGTGAATTAGGAAAATGAATGCTCGGTCTCTCAGGGCACGGGCAACGGTCGTGGGTGGTTGAGAAGCCGAACGTGTCTGAAAGGTGGAAACGGCATCGGCGCCAGGAACCTTTACAAAACAAAACCCGTCTGTATTCCTATAGTCCAGAACTCCCATAAAAGATCGTCACGCAGCAAAAATAAAACACATATTAAAAGTAGGTTGAGTGGGGAGTCACCCTCTACACCAAGGTCCCAGGCGTTACCCAGAGGGGGTACAAATCTTTCACCAATTAGGATAGAGGAGTTCCTTGGAGTCAGCTGCGCATGCAGGAGCCCCCTCTGCAAACCCTATATATCCGGTTCCAACTTGTAGAAGCCTACAGCATTTCTACTCTGTTTGGGTGTCCCCTCCACTAACATGCAGTCGTTAGCTTCCCTATCTTCCCTATCTTCCCTATCTTCCCTATCTTCCCTATCTTCCCTATCTTTCCTATCTTTCCTATCTTTCCTATCTTTCCTATCTTTCCTATCTTTCCTTAAAGGAGGAGTTTGAAGGAGCAGCTCAGTGAGTAAAGACACTGACTGGCATTAAGAGTTTGAAGCAGGGGAACCTGGTTCAATTCCTGGTATCGGCTACTTGTGACCTTGGGCAAGTCACTTTATCTCCTTGTTCCTCAGGCACCAAAAACATAGATTGTAAGCTCCACGGGACAGAGACCTGTGCCTGCAAAATGTCTCTGTAAAGCGCTACATAAAACTAGCAGCGCTATACAAGAACATGCTATTATTATTATTAAAGCATTGACTACTTAAGATTTAGACATTACTAGAATTTAAAAAAGGATGAGATGGGCAAATCATGGATTTGAACTTCTAACCACAACTCCCAACTTTAACCTCCAGGGAATAAGGATGTGGCTATGTATCCTTTTACCCCATAATGACATCACTAAGCTGATAAGGACGGGCAGCATCTGATGACTCCATAATTTAACCCCTTTTATTACGTAGAGCCATTAACCCCATAGTATCTTACTATGAGTGGGCTATACATTGTTTAAGGAATTCCACTATTTCTGAAAAGGATGAAAACCACTGTTTTACATTAAGAAGAATTGTCTTCTATCTCACATGTGACTCACATGTAGTCTCTTTGTACACGACCTCATTCATTTAATTCTTCCAGAGTGTACATGTTAAGATGTTGTAGCATACTGTACCTATTTAGCTGGTACCATACCAACAGCAGTTCTTGATTTGTACCAATTGACGACCAGGCATATCTATTGTATGTATCGCACCCCCCTTGAGAAAGGTTCCACTCCGGGACCGAAACGTCGGACTGGGCGGCCTATTTATCTTGTATTTATGCCTAATACAGACTTTTTTTTGTTTACATTGATCAGAGTGCAGTCTTCCTTTACCGGACGTGAGAATGGTAATGTTGTTTTATTATTATTATTAGAGACTGGCACCTGTTGATGCTCCTGAGTACATTGAGTGCCACCTGAGAATTGTTTCTTTATTGTATTTATAGGGGATGTATCACCACTTCAGTTGTGCCTTCGTTTAGCTATATACTAGTAAAGCCCAAAATACAAATGTTACATTGGTAACATGATCTTTGCATATACTCAATGTAACACGTCTAATCCATAGCAGGTGCTCACTTGCTTGGAAAATACTATATACTGGTTTGACTGAGGCACTAAAGCCAGGGTGGCAAACTCCAGTCCTCAAGGGCCACCAACAGGTCAGGTTTTCAGGATATCCCTGATTCAGCACAGGTGGCTCAGTCATAATGACTTGGCCCCCCTTGCACTAAAGTGTACTTATTTTCGTGCACCCAATGTTTTAGCCTTTCTAACCAGTACATTGCTGACGCCTCTAGCCGCAAATGGGGTTATCAGGTGTTATTGATGCCTAACTCCTGTTAAACGCGAATGGTCTAAAACCTTATCTTTCAGGCGTTCTCAAACCTTTCCATTCCGGGACCACCACATTGTTAATAATAATGTGGAGGACCACCATATATACACTGAGCTCGGTTTATCTACACGTATACAAATACTTGTACATAGGTTTCAAACACACTAGATAGGATTAAATGTAAAGATCACCCTCCAGTAGGGAGAGAAAGGCACTGACTGCAAGAGAGAGCTGTATGAAGTCAATTGCGAAGGGATATTGGCACCTGCATTAAGGTCCTCACAGGGACCACAATTTGGTATATGCCCCCCTCACCCCTTGCGCCCCCCACCTCCCCAGTGGGCTAATGACCACAAGGCCATGAAAGCGCCAAGCTCTTCCATACTGAATTTCAGAAAAAACATTGTTTGGTGTTACCACCTGTTAAAAATAGTTTATTTAGTTTTTTTACTGTTTCAATGCTTGTGTTTATTTTTTTTTTTTTAGAACATTACAGTCCTACCATTTTTACATGAATTTTCTAAAAAAAATACATAAGCACTTTCATTTCTTTAAAGAAATAATAACTGCCATTCCCATAAGTAACATGATAAGTGATTAGATGGTTCTTTTATTATTCCTAACCAAACTGGGAAAAAGAAGAGCCATGTTGTTTAAGTGTATTGTTCTAAGGTGCAAATTTAGTAATAACTTTATTTCATATAGAGCTTTTCTCCCAAGTGGATTCAAATTGCTTCATAATCACAGCATAGCATGCGGTATGCAGAACATAGGATGTTACAGACACCGTCCCTGCCCAGAGGAGCTTACAATCTGTTTTGGTGCCTGAAGCACAGGGAGATACAATGACTTGCCCGAGGTTACGAAGAGCTAATACCGGGAATTGAACCAGGTTCGCCTGATTTAAACTCAGTGTCATTGTTATCAGAGACAGTGGGGCTTATGCAGAGAGGTACTGCTTAAATTCGCCACAGGATTGGAATTTTTTGTTGTGGTATGCAGGGAACTCCGGTAGCGCGGTGTGCAGGAAATGGCTAATTAGGCAAGTTTCACTTGCCGTGAAACTCGCCATTCTGAGCCACGCGGTATTAGCCCACAATACAGCCAACTTTAGTTGGCGGGCAAAATTTCCACCAAACGCGCCATTTAGTAACTCCGATTGGCGCGTTCATGCGCATCGGAGCTACTGGAATCCTGCGTGTTTTCGCATTGGCGAGATAACGCTTCTCGCAACACGTTTGCCGAATTTAAATTGCCCCGCCAAGTTCTCGCCACTATCTGTTTGAAAGCGGACAGTTTTGGCGCAAACCTGCCTAATTATACCTTACCGTATACCTTACCTGCCTAATTATACCTTACCGGGCTCTGCATAAGCCCCAGTGTCTTTACTCACTGAGCCGCTCCTTCTCTATAGAAGTGCTTTGATTCTCCATAATTGTCTAAAATACTTCACATACATTAGAAACAATGGAAATGGGTTCAACATCTACTTTGGAACTTTGAGAGGCCCTCAGAATCATGTGGGGATTCCATGAAGAGAATCCCTCAATCATCCACAGCTTCTAAGTTCCAGTATAAAGTGGGTTTAAGGGAAAGCAGCATTCCTGTTGGTGATCCTACAGTATATTAAGTGGGAACTGTAAAACTGGTTAATGCTGTCCTTGTCAGGATCAGGTGGTCACCCCTACCAGATCCCAGCTCTAAACTACATAACTGTGACAGGGCCTTTAAAAAGGCAGCACACCAAAAGCCTGTCTGTAGCTGATGAGTCCAGCAAGGAGCTGGTTAATAGCAACTAGAGTCAATTAAACAGTCTCTACCTGGCTCATCAAGCAGGTTTAAAGGTGTGCTGCACACACTGCAGAGGGGTCTTGAGCACAGAAGGACTTTGCTGCCCGCAGGACCCCAAGGAACCACCCTCTATTCCAGGACATTGTGGCCACTGGAACCTGGCAGAGGGTGCATCCCACGGACATCAACCCTGACCCAGAGACTGATATAAAGGGCCCCCTGCTTACAGGTACCTCTTTGAACTTTGGGGTCTGAGGTTGGCAAGAGACTTATCCTCCCAGCCCTGCAGATAGGGACTGGAAAGTGTGAGTCAGTCCTTACAAAGGGATAGGTTGTTTGATTTGTGTTTATTGACATGAAGTTGTATTGTTTTGAAGCTATGGGCTTGATAAATGCCAGTGTTTATTTCCCCAATTTTGTCTCCCAGGTTGTACCTCTACACTCGTCTCCTACATATGGTGTCAGAAGTTGGATGAGAGGTGGCCCTTGAATTTCAATGGGGCCCCGGAGACCATCTGGGAAAATTGTTGTGCTTTTGTGTCCCTACAGTTCCTGAAACAGCTTGAGCAACAAAGCTGTTAACAAAAGAACCACATGCACAAGTGACCAGAATTAAAAGGCCACACATCCAAGCAGGAAAGCTACACTGTGCTGGAGAAAGCCACAACTCCATAGTCTGACTGGGGGGACTGCGAAAGACAGTGACCCACACAAGGTACTGACTCTGTGACCAAAGTCTACCCCACCGCCTCCCGAGGTCAAGGGGAAGAATACACTTGATAGCACCAAAATGGAAGGCAACATGTGGAGTTCCTGTAATGAATCTGGCCACATGTAAAAGTGTCCCTTCCGGTCCAATGAGGATACTGATGAGGAGGATGTCTCTTATGTGGGCCCAGAAACACGACGCACCCACAAAACACCCCTAGGATGGTGAAGCTGCCTGAAGTCTGTACACACCGAAAAGACAGGTCTCTGTGTCCGAGAATATGATTGGCGGCAGCAAGAGTGGGAACAGCTGAACGCCGAATATTTCCGTCAGCTAATGCAACTGCTGGAAAAGCATGGTGGATGCAGTGAAACTGCTGAAGTTTCAAACAAAGGGGACCCCAGTGTCTCTGATGGGACGGAGTCATCCAAAGCATGAAGGCGGTAAAAGAAATGTTTACCATGGAAGGGTCAGACACATCCGCAGATCCCACGGAGAAAAAGGGGGGGCGAGATGCCCTGCAGCCTAGAGAAAATGGAGGATTCGTCCCAGGAATGACGGAATCCCCAAAGGGCCCAAGGCAGAGGTCGTGTACCCTGAAAAAGTTTCTCTCCGGTCCTGATCGGGAAAACCCCTCAACAAACCATACCAGGGATGCGGAGCCGGACCAAGTGAGTAACAATCCTTTGACCAACCTTGAAGATGCACTGCCAACAGACCAGGAACAATTGCTCAAAGAAGTTTTGTGCAAGCAGACCAAATACATTGCCCTACTATAGCACCAGCTGTTGACAGTTCTGGAGATGGTGAACACTGAATTTACTGCCAGGGACAAGAAGCAGGATGAAAGACCGTATCAACTGTTGACAGCTCGGGAGATGGCGAACGATGAACTTACAGTCATGGACCAGAATCAGGAGGAGGCTCAAAGGAACGGCCTCCATCTCGGTATAGAGCTGGGATGCTCACAAAAGGAGTTTTGCAATCTCAGTATGCAGATCGAAGCATTTCGGGAAGAGATTTGCAGTCTCCGTGTGGAGCTGGCAGTTTCCCGGAAAGAGTTTCTCAGTTTCAGTCCTGAGCGGGAAGTCTTTCGGAAAGAGGTTCAGGCTCTCAGTACAGAGCTGGAGGTCTGTTGCCAGGAGGTTTGTGGTCTCAGGACAAACTTGGACATCTTCCAGAAGGAAGTTCACACTTTCAACATACTGTAGAGCTGGATGCCATACAACAGAAGATCAGCAGTTGCCACACAGAACTGGAAATCTCTCAAAATCAATTTCACAGTCTTCTGGTGGAGCTGGAAGTCTCAAAAAGATGTCCATATTCTTAGTGTGGATCTCGAAGTCTCTCAGAAGGATCTTCATGCCCTCAATCTAGAGCTAGATGTCTCATGTTAGGAGACCTGGAGTCTCAACTCAGAAGTGCCTAAATGGAAGGAGGACAACGAGGAAGCGCGGAGGGTTATAGAGACTGTGGAAAGAAAGAATAGAAACCTGACAGAGGAGGTTTCAAATCTGGCTGATCAAGCCAGTAAAGAAGTTAAGGAGAAGCAACAACTCCAACGAAGAAACTTGGAAGTACAGTTAGCACTAGAAGAAGTAGAGGGCGCTCTTCACTAGGAAAAGAGCAAATCCCTGTGTCTGCAATTGGAACTCTCTCAGATCAGAGCAGACTGTGAATGGAAGTAAGAAGAGAAGCGTGCTAATCCTCCAGAAATATGGACAATTATAACAATTAATAGCATTGTAGCCAGTGTCCCTGACTACTTTACCCAACATCCCCAGAGCCCATTAGTGGTCCAACCAGCCCAGCAGAGGTTGCCTTACGACAACAAACCCTGTTGCATGGTCCAGTTTCACAGCTGCTACTCTTACTGGGTGGGCTACATACATAGCAAAAAAAGTGTGTGTGTGGGGGGGATACTTACTCATAAATGCTTACAGAGCATGTAGTAAGGTGAGAGACATTCAGTGACAATAGGAATATAGGTATGTACACATACTTTAAAAACGAGAAGTAACTCTCAATGTATTATTTTCTGGTAAAACATTGTATAAATAAATAAATACATTAAAGAGTATATCACATTACATATGCCACGCAATCCCAGTCTCTTCCTAACCTAGTGTATAATAGTAGCTCATGGGTGGTTAGATACATTGTAGATAATGCTTTACACCAGACTTATAAATTGTTAAAGCAAATAAAAATATAACTTGTGAGCACATTCACATTCAGACTGCAACCTTGTCTTTTCCCATATCTCTTAGCATATAATGCTTCCACTACAGCTAGGGATTCTGGGAAATGACAAGCAAATGAGCACACAGTTGTTAAAGGGAACACATGATCCTGATATGTCTTTTTTTTTTTTTAAATAACCAGGGTAACATAAGGAAGTACCCTTTTTAATTATCGTCTCTACAACCCTAAAGTAACAATTTGCTGGCTGTGACTCACAACCTGTAACGGATCGGGGGACTCGCGCTTCCCAGCGTGTCGCCGTCACCCCAGGTCCCACGGAGGCTAGCTGTCCCGCTCCCCTACGCCCCCAATCTCTATCCTCCTTCCTGCGCCGTTCCTGCACGGCACGGTCCGCACGCCCAGGCACACGTTCTGCGCACGCGCGCGGTTCTCTCACCGAGCCGGCGCGCTCCCAATCTCTTGCCTCCGTCATCCCAGACCTTTTTCTACCTGGTTCCTCCGCTCCTCCTTCCCCTCTGTCTCCCGTGCCGAGCGCCTCCTCCGCGATGCTTCCCCCACGCTCTGGTACACGCGCGGTGCGCGCGCATAGCAAGGTTACAGAAGGCGCGCACACCCGCTCTAGTTACCAACCCTCCCCAGGCATTAGCTCCGCCCCCCATCGGTTGCAGGCTATTACCCTCGATTACCTCCCTGTCTCCTCCCCTGATCTCACAGACCTATCCCTGCAATTACCCACTCAAACCTCTGCTCCTCCCTTCACCCCTATTGGCCCTTCTTCCCATATAACCCCACTCTGTCCTCTCAGTCCTTGCTCTGCATAGCTTTCCTGTAGCTCCTGTGTGTGCAGTGTCTATGACTAGCTCCCTTGTCTGTTTCAGCTCTGGTTCCTGTCCCTGCCACTGTTTTGATTCCTTTTGTTTGAACTTGAACTCTGCTTTGGACATGACTACGCTGCCTTCTCCTGCTCTTAAACTCTGGCTTTCGGACATCACTACGCTGCTCTCTCCAACCCCTGAACTCTGGCTTTTGGACATTACCTTCCGACCTCTGGCACCCCGGATTCAGCAAGTATAATGTTAACCCTTACTCACCAGGCCTGGCAACGCAATTACCACACTCGGGGCACCCCCTCACTGCTGTGGGTGCGTGTTATACCCTTACCCACCTCAGTACTGGGGACTGGCCAGGTCTGCGGACAAACAGGCGTTACACAACCAGAGCTGAGAATGGAAACCCCTTTTTCTTACGATCCTGTACAATCCTGCAATGCAGGTCCAAGTCATACAGGACACAGTGTCGGAAATATAAGCCTAGCAAGTGAAAGCTCATTGCTGGGCTATTAAACGCAATATAAAGGTTTCTTGGCAGGAGGATTGTGAGAAATTCCACGAAACTGCCTGCGCTAACACTTATTGATCTGCTGTAAAAATGAGTTTTACCTTGAGATAAAATAATCCATAGTTTGTTTATGCACCATAGGCATATGTTGATGAATCTGCAAAAACGGGTATTAGTCTTCAAATGACTCCTCTCTTATCTCCTACCTGAGTGACATGATTTGTGAGCAAGAGCATTAGAAAATAAATGTGTGTGTTTATTGATACATACACAGGAAGAGAGATAGAGAAGTGTTGTAATAAGAGATAGCTGTGGTAAAAAAATATATATATATATCTCCAGACTTAATGTAGCCGGACAGTTTAAAATACAGGAACACAGAAACTGCTGGCAGATAAGGACCACTTGACTCACTTAATCTGGCATCTTCTGTCTGGTGTAAAGCCTCTGACTCTAGGGATTGAGGCATGAAAGCGGTATATGACCACCAGACGTGGGAGTAAACGGAAGGGATTCCCCACCCTGCAATGTTTAGGATCGCATGATGTGCAGCATCCAGAAATCGCACAAACAGAAAGTAGTCCATGGCAAAGACGGTAGGTGCATATGGTGAGAGGAGCGTGGTTCAGTGGGAGAAGGAGTGGCTCAGTGAGTAAAGACACTGGCTGGTACTGAGTTTGGAGCAGGGGAACCTGGTTCAATTCCCCATGTCAGCTCCCTGTGACCCTTGGGCAAGTCACTTTATCTCCCTGTGCCTCAGGCACCAAAAACATAGATCGCAAGCTCCACGGGGCAGGGAATTGTGCCTGCAAAATGTCTCTGTAAAGCGCTGTGTACAACTAGCAGTGCTATACAAGAACATGCTATTATTATCTGCTGTGATGTTAGGGAGAAGGAGTGGCTCAGTGAGTAAGGACACTGAGATTGTTGCAGGGGTGCCTGGTTCAATTCCCCATGTCAGCTCCTTGTGACCTTGGGCAAGTCACTTTATCTCCCTGTGCCTCAGGCACACAAAAAAAAACCCATAGATTGTAAGTTCCACAGGGCAGGGACCTGTGCCTACAAAATGTCTCTGTAAAAGCGCTGCGTACATCTATCAGCGCTATTCAAGAACATGCTATTATTATTATTAGAGGAGAGAGTGGCCATTAGTGCTTTCCTTCTTTGGGCATGTGAGCTCAGTAGAATCACATGGGACCAGTTGCCAAAGTGGCTTCAAATAAGTAGCGGTACTGGGTTTCTTTGGAATAAAAGGCGACTGATTTTTCATCACAAGTAGGCCGTAAGTGTCTATTTATCTCATGTGAAGACCGTGAGTCTGCATTCTTGGTGTGCTGGTCGCTTTTTCTTTTTCTTGTGGTACTGGGTTTGACTTCAAAAGGTTCCAAATGTTTTTAGCAGCATTGGGGACCATATTGTAGAAATAGTTCAAATGTATTTATGCTTAGAAAGCCGAAAGGGAGAGAGGCTTCCTAAGACCAATATATTTTTCTTTGAATAGCAACCCAGGAGCATACGGTTGTGAATAAAGGAGTAGTGATATTGTGGGGTTGGGAATTAAAAGATACTGGTAACCTTATAACCCCTATAACCGTCACACTATGGCCCCTGTGTGAGGTTGGAAGGAGAAAATGTGTAAGTAAAAGGAAAGGCTCTTTCATTTAAAAAAAAACCCTCAAAAATTATACTTTTTTTGTGCTGTTTTGTTGTAATTTGGATGCCACTGTGACATCCACAACCTATGCCAAATTTGGTGTACATTATAGGAACAAATCCATGTTTGTATGTTGGGGGGGGAGGGGGTGGGGGGTGTATATTTGTGTTGAATTGAGAGGGGGTTATTGTGTTGGCCTGGAGGGTGGGGAGGGAGGTTATTGTGTTGGATTGGAGGTGGGGGCGAGAGAGGGTGCGAGAGAGAGGTGGGGGTGAGAGAGGTGAGGCGAGAAATGGAGAGGGGTGAAGCGAGAAAGGGAGAGAGAAAGAGGTGAGGCGAGAAAGGGAGAGAGAGAGGTGGGGTGAGAAAGGGAGCGAGAGGAGGGGGCGAGGCGGGAGAGAGACAAGAGATGTGGATGTGAGAGATGGCGGGCTTGGAAGGCATCGACACTGGGGGTGAGGGCCAGTGCAAACTAGTCCTGGGACCCGGGAAAGCTGTCTGGCCCTCTGATGGTACAACAACCCTAACGCACCTTTGCAAACTAGACGATCTAAAACTCAATATTCTGCTTTGTTTTACAATGTACAGTAGCTACAACATGCATCACTGCAAAGTGCTCAAATAACTAGATTGGCTATCACTTGAGTCCAGATGCAAAGTACATTTTTCCTGTTTTGCCTTCACTTTCTGGCCAAGCTACCTGGCTATCGGAACAAGCTCCTCACCCCTACCCCACGGAGCACTTATCACCTGAGATCGGATTCCAAAAGACTGTTTACGGTCACAAGGTTCAACAAGGAATCCTGTCGCTCCTCCTCTTACCGTGAACCCCCCAACTGGAACAATCTACACGAGACTCTCAAAACCGCCTCCAATTAAAGTAATTTCAAGGATTCAGCTGTCTCATATTTTCATCTCATCTGTAACTGTTACATACTGTACACTCATATACATATCATATAAATGATATATTATCTCTAACTGTCCATGAAATGTCTGTAAATTGAATGTATACCCTCTATTCATTTAATGCAACCATGTATTATCATAACTCTGTGCCCAGGACATACTTGAAAAAGAGATGTAACTCTCAATGTATTAATTCCTGATAAAACATTTTATAAATACATTTGTACCAAGATCTTTTCAGTTTTGAGAAGTCTGATTTTTTTTCAGCAATAGGAAAAGATAAAGAGATGTTAATTGGGGTGTGTGATGTTTGAAACAGCTTGGTTCATAAATGCCTCTTTCACCTGTGCGCTCTACATTAATCAGATGAATATAATTATGACTGGCACAAAAGTACGGAAAATAAATCAAGGCAAGATGTACAGAAATCGACACGTGCTGTGTCTGTATATGTCAAGAAACTCCTCCCCTAAGATCCAGAATCGCATTTACAGACCTGTCAACACTCACTTATTTGGAGTCATTATCGCTGATTTTTAGTATTTGCCTCTGGCAGACTTAAAGAGTCTTTCTGATAAAAAAATCAGTACTTTTCAATTTAAATATCATTTTTTGGAGGGGTCAGGATCCCCAAATATCACTGATTTCAGTCCTTGGAGGTTGACATCTCTGAAATGGCTCCTAATATTTGTATGCCGAAACCACTTATTTTGGAACTTGAAACATGGTCTCTTCAATGCCAACTATTAGGACAGGGGTGGCCAACTCCAATCCTCAAGGGCCAACTATAGGTCAGTTTTAAAGATATCCCTGCTTCAGCACAGGTAGCTCAATCAGTGGCTCAGTCAAGTGGCTGAGCCACTGATTGAGCCATCAGCGCTGAAGCAGGGCTATCCTTAACACCTAACCTGTTGGTGGCTCTAGAGGACTGGAATTTGCCACTCCAGGTTAAAAACTTTGCACACCCCTATCTTAGCATAAAGTGCTTCCACTGCAGCAAGGGATTCTGGGAAATGACACGCTACTCTGCAAAGAATTCACATCTGACACATACACTTGGAGGATATTTTTTCTTTTGCATACAATGGAAGTGGTATGTTGGGAGAGCTATGGAGTCATTAGAGATATTAACTCTTTTCTGTGAGTCTCACAGATTTGTAGTGTAAACGATCCCATACAGTTCGCTGTATTCCAGAACCCACAAATCGCACAGATGTTGGTCATTTAAGGTTGACATATGTGAGACAGAAAAAAGTATATAACTGGGCATCAATTGTGTAAGTGTAATAATAAACACATATACAGTATATATTAAAGTGAAGTGAATTCGGTGATACAGTATATACACAGAGCAAAAAATATATATAAAGGCTGAGTCAGCGCTGCAGGGTCGCTTAATAGTGACGCAATCCAGTGACATCAGCGGACCCGCGACGAAGGCATTCACTGAGGGCGTTAGTATCTTCTAGCCGGGAGTGTGGGACTGTTTGCTGCAGTTTTCGCCTCCGCCGGAACCTTTTGCCACTTGATTGCCAAGGAGGCATATCGATCAGAGGGAAGCGGACATCATCCCGCAGGATGTCTCCAAGGCACTGACGGATCCAGAGACAAGCCAATTCCATCCAGCCTGAGGCATAGGACTTACATCAAGTAGCGGAACAGCAGCTTACTGGTAACATGTACCCTGAACATGCCCTGCATTTCTAAATCTGTATTCTTGTACGTGCATGTATTACCTTCTATATTAGTTTTAATATATATATATATATATAATATACTTTTACACTACTTTTTTTATTTACATATGTGAGACAGCCATGATAAATGTGATTTGGGTATCCTAGCACACAGCACAGAGGGTATATGTAAGTGCACTTTGCCATATGGTGCTGTACTTATTAGTATTTGCATTATAATGCGATGCTTACTTGACAACAGCCATGTGTAACCTTGAAGAGGCCCCCTACCACAAAACAACTCATGCATCAATGATTAGATTACAAGGTCTGCCGGCACTCATTGTGTATATAGTGCCCCTCTGTGCAAATGTTTATCTATCTATGTCTGTCTCTCTCACTTCATATAAATATATATATAAAAAATATATAACATTAAATAAGAATCTAAAAAATTAAACAAGATTAAAACACATTGGAAAAATACAAAAGCCATACTTTAGCTCAGTTATATTTTTGAAAGGGAGTCGTTATATTTTTCTTTACGATGCACGGCTGCCACCGCATTAGAGCAGGTGGGAAAGCTACAAATCAACATGATTGCCACGGAAAAGCCCCTCCAGTCATACTTCTCTAAAGTAAAAAATAATTAAAATGATGTCCTTTGGTCACTCAAAAGTGGAAAATGTGATGTATACAGGTAGGGGCCTTAGAGTAATAGAAACAACAAAAGATGAAATGCAAGGACATGTAAGAGCTAAAGGGATCTCTACTGCACCTCCACCAACGTTTGCAAATGCTGGCACAGCTGTTTCTGAATTCAGCTATAATACCTGAGTACTTGGACAAACAGGACACCTGATTTGGGGGGGGGGGGGGGGTGAGGGGCTCAACTCCAGTCCTCAAGAGCCACGCAACAGGTGAGGTTTTCAGGATATCCCAGTTTCAGAACAGGTGGCTCTCTCAGAAACTCATTCTTTGACTGAGCCTCTCATTGAGCCACCTGCGCTGAAGCAGGGACTGATTGAGCCAACTGTGCTGAAGCTGGGACTGATTGAGTCAACTGTGCTGAAGCTGGGACTGATTGAGCTACCTGTGCTGAAGCAGGGATATCCTGAAAACCTGACCTGTTGGGGGGGGCTTGAGGACTGGAATTGTGGATGGTGATGATCTTCAGAAGTGGAAGATGCCAGTTCTGGTTGCAGACCATGTGTCACCTCCCGCACATCTTACTCCTTGCACTTCAGGTACCTACTACTGTATACATTTTCCCTTTCCAGCAAGGGATTTATTTATTTTATTTTTTAACGGCCATATAATTTACTCCGGTAGACAGCGCAATATAACAATAACTAATGTATTTATAATTTGAGCAAATAGATAGCTTGCCTGTGACATTAAGGTAAGAAAGGAGGAAGTCTAACATTCAAGGGATGAAGTCCAGGAAACGTCATCGGAGCGGAGAGTATTTGAAAAGACAACCCTCCGCTGACGTCTTGGGGGCCACTTTTCTTGGGGATGACGGAAACATCCACTTTCTTCCAGCAAGCGAGACTCATTCTAAATGAGAACGTCCTATTATTAAAAAAAAATAGGATGATCTGACACCCAAGAAATATATTTCGGAGCCCCCTGGTTTTGAAGTGTAATGCTATGATTTATTTATTTTATGGAAGACCATTTGTCCCACTGGTGTATTCCATTGTATTATTCTGTGGCAAAGAGGTCCCCTGTTGCCATGTTTGTCTGCTCAGTTCAGGGTGCACACACGGTACCAACATTGATAGCTTGAGTAAGTGCCAACATGAAATAATCGGTCTAGGACATTTTGGTTGCACCCGTTTTGCCGCGATCAAAACACTGTCGGCGTTTAGCTGCCACTCACCTCGCCGCAGGGACATCTCTCTGCCAGCTGTTAAGGTAAGCCCCTAACCTTACCCTAAAAAAACCCTAATTTTAACCCGGAATAATAACATCACCCCCTACCCTAAAAACCTTAACTCCATCCCCTAAAACCCCTTTACTCAACCCCCTACCCTAACCACTAACGCCCCTTAAATTATCTTACTTGTTGTCAAAAAGACGGGCAGCTGGGTGAGTGACGGGGTGAGTGGCGTCGGCGAGCGAAAACCGGAGCTGACTTAGTCGCAGCAAAACAGCCGCGGCCACATGTCCAATTCCGTGAAATAATGACCCGGTTCTCTTTTGCTACCTCTGATACTAGCAGTCTACATTGATAGCATTCTGGAGTGCGCTGGGAAATTCTGCTCGCTCAACAGTACAGGAAATGCATAGAAGAACAGGACTACAATAGGAAATAAATTGAACAATTAAGAAAGCATTGCAGAAAACGTGAAAATGTTATTGGTCACCACCTGATTGTATTGAGTTGAAATGTTGCGGGCTCATGACATTTCTGTATGTCCTTTTATATGTGAACGTGTCCAATAAAAAAATTGTTACAAAAAAAAGAAAGCATACTGCAGTAAATGAATCAGTATATGAAAAACTATATATTTATATTAAAATTAAGTGGGGCTTCTGTGAAGCATTTCAAGGAGCCAGGCTGGTTTTCAGTTGGAGTGGTGAACTATATTTGGTCATTTTCAACAAATATCACGGTCAAATAATTTAATGTATTTTAAGTAAAACTCTACATTATAATCTCAGAAGTGGGATTAAACCAGACACAGGGCCTGCTCGGCTGGCAGTGAATCGGTTAACACTGAATATCCCACTTTGCTCAGTAACTTCAAGCCCTTTGTACTGTCTTTTGTAGACATGTGGAGGTGTAATTGATGAGTTTGTTTATTGCATTGTTTCTCGCTAATGTAGCCCAGGACATACTTGGAAATGCGATGTACATCTTTCATGTATCTTTCCTGGTAAAAACATATCTCCAATAAGAATAATACGTCTAGTGTAGCCCGTTATGAGACATAGTAAATGGAGCATATAGGGAAGTAAATGAGATTTGTTAGCACAGGGTTCAGATAGGGGAACAAAAGGCCAGGTTGCAAACGTGGAGAATGCAATGCTCGCACTGGTAACAGAACAAACTTTCTAACCCCGAACGTAATTCGATAGCAGGGGAGGCAGGGACTTCAAATTCAGCAAGGAAATTAAAGATCATATTGGATATGTTTCTTGAGAAAAGGATATATATATATATATATACACACATATACACACACACACACACACACACACACACACACACACACACACACACACACACACACACACACACACACACACACACACACACACACACACACACACACACACACACACACACTGAATTTTTTACTGGTTTATTTTATAGTTCGCTATCAATAAATTATACTGATTTATCCTGTGGTTAGAGTATGACGGCACATAGTAATCTTTTACCTGGTAGAATAAAAGACCTTTATTTTCAAAACAACCTTCATTTTTCTTACTCTGATTTATATCTAAAATGTTTTAGATGTATCTTAAAGCAACAACCTCCCCCCCCCCCTGCCTATAAGAGTTTAACTCATACAGTATCTTACGCTTTAAGAAAAATGTGTGTTAAATATAATTTTTTATGATAGTAAGCTCTAGGCAGCATTGGGCCCTGGGGAGAGCTCCATTTTATCCTCCTGGTCACTTAATAATAATAATAATAATAACATGTTCTTGTATAGCGCTGCTAGTTGTACATAGCGCTTTACAGAGACATTTTGCAGGCACAGGTCCCTGTCCCGTGGAGCTTACAATCTATGTTTTTGATGCCTGAGGCACAGGGAGATAAAGTGACTTGCCCAAGGTCACAAGGAGCTGACACTGCATCAAACTCAGTGCCAGTCAGTGTCTTTACTCACTGGGCCGCTCCTTCTCCTTACCACTTATATTTCCTGAATGGAGTGTCAGCGTTGGATAGGGCAAGAAGAGTTCTATTAAAGTGAAGGTGACTGTTCTTTTGCACCCAAACACAGTGCAGCTACTTTTTAATGCACTTTATACATTGTGTTGTGGCAACGAGGAGCAGGCATTTATCAGAACTGGGTCAGCTACTATTTGTGTTTAGTAGCATTGGGGTATTGTTCTGGTATTGACATAATTTCATCACTTCCCAGAATTCCCAATCCATGAAAGTCTAAACCCTTTAAGGTTAAAACCCTGCACTTCCGTGGCATGTTGTCCCGGCTCGGTTTAAAGCAGCAAATCCCCTCTTATCAGGGCATGTTATTTGTACATCTCTCCTGTGTTGTCCCCCAAAATCAGGACTGCAGCTTTCACGTGATAATGAGCATTCCACGGGGAATATCCCACTTCCCTTTGGTGTATTTTTTTTTTTTAGCATAGGTATGAATCATTGGGTCTCCAGAGCTGAACCGCGAACATTTCAGCCCCGGGAACCCCTGCTCCCCACCTATGCAAAAAAAAAGAAAGAAAAGAAAATCTAGATGGAACCATATATTTAACCGTTTGACTGACGCAAGGCACTGCAGCACTGTGTGGCCACACGACCGCTCTTGAAAGAGGTCACGTGACCATAGCAGCCTTTAGCGTGGAAGAGGAGTTGTCTCACAGCCGCCACCAGTCTAAGGGCCTCATGCAGAGAGCAGCGCTATTTCAAATCTCGCCATTTTTGGGGGAAATTCGCGCAGAAAACTGCCGAAAATGGCGAGTTACGTAAAACGCGCCATTTTTTTTTCTTTTTCAAAATCTCGCCGCGCGGCTGGCGAGAACCTACATCTCGCCAGTTTTAAAAATATCCTAATTCAGAGAGCCGCGAACGGCATCTAGCGGCTGTTCGTGCCAAGAAAATGGCGCGATTTTCTACTATTTGCCTCGCCAAGAAAAGTTGGCAAGTAGATGGAGCTCGCCGCCTATAGGAAAGGGAAAAAAAATGCGCGATTTTTTTTAACACATTTCTGCAGCGCGCATCTCTCCAATTCAAACTCGCCACACGCATTAATGCCAAACATTGCAGAATTCGCACATTTCTGCATATGGAGAATAAAACTCTCCAAAAAAGCTACTTTTTATTAAACTCGCCAATTTTTAAATTCTAAGGCTGTCTCACATTTTAATCTGGTCTGTAACGGTTGCATACGCCGATAATATATATTATCTCTAACTGTGCATGCAATGTCTTGTATATAATGTATACCCTGTTCACTTATGTAACCATATATTATTTGTCATCTTAACTCTATGCCCAGGACATACTTGAAATGAGAGGTAACTCTCAATGTATTACTTCCTGGTAAAACATTGGATAAATAAATAAAATAAATAAATTTAGCGTGGAGTTGTCTGCTTCCATTTCCCTGCACTTCAGAGCGTGTTCTGCGCTCCATGGGAACGCTGTGCGTGACGAAAGCTGGAGGGGAGTGAACTTGTGAAGCCCTCTTTTGGAGTGCCAGATTCCATGATGTGGTGACTACATGTTAGGGCAGCCGAAGGGTTAGGAGAGCATCAATTTTTCCCAGTGGAACCCAGGACGCAGGTAAGTTTAGGGGAGGGGGACACCATGGAAATATTCCATCCAAAACATTACACTGCAGATCATAGGGAAACATTGACTATATATTCATTGGCCGTTAAATATCCACTCGGGCCTGTTCATAAGGCCACTCTTTAGATCTCACAGCAAGTTAGAAAGGATCTACAGCAGGGGTTCTCAACTCCAACCCTCAATCTCCCCCCCCCTCCCCCAACAGGTAAGGTTTTCAGGTTATCCCAGCTTCAGCACAAAGTGGCTCAATCAGTCCCTGCTTCAGCACAGGTGACTCAGTCTCTGCTTCAGCACAGGTGGCTCAATCAGAGGCTCAGTCTTTGACCGAGCCTCTGATTGAGCCACCTGCGCTGAAGCTGGGAGATCCTGAAAACCTGACCTGTTGGAGGCGGGGGGGGGGGGGGGGGGGATTTAGGACTGAAGTTAATCACTCCTGAGCTAAGCGGCAGATTCATCAAGCGCTGGTATGGGTTAAGCGCAACATATCCGGTGTTAACTCCTGTTGACTTGAATGGCAGCTGACGCCGAATTGGCGCCGAACCTGTACCAGCGCTTTAACAACTTGCCCCTAAATGGGTGAAATGCTTTACAGATAGTTTGTTGTTAAAGAGGCACCAACCCCCTCATTATAACCCCTGAAATATGCCTGTTAGTTCACTTTTGATCCCACTTGGGACTGCCCCTTTCCGATGGCTACTGGGTACCAACGAGGTCTGTTTAACGATACGTTTGCATGTTCCCTTACGGCCTGGGACACCCGCGCGCGATATCATCTTGGGATAATCCCTGCGAGGACAGAGTTCAAAAGAAGAGACGCACTGATATGTTTTTGTCTTCGTAAAATATCGTCTTTTTTTAAAGTGCTCCTTTTATTCTCCCATCAACTACACGTAGGTCGTAAGTAAATGAAATGAATGAACAGCAATAATTGACCAGAGCAAAGAATCTGCTTTCAATATCCACATTAAGGATAGTCAGACACTCTCTGCACACCAAATGTGTCTTACCTTTTAAGTTTTTAATTAAGCTTTAATTCTGTCTGCCTTTCTGTTATTTTTTCTCTCTAGATAATTAGTTTATAGAGAGAGTTGCAGCTATTTTCTGCAATTATCCAGGCCTATATTTGTTTCTAACAAGACATCACACTGTCTATGCGGTTAATTGGTAGCACTCTCATAATGAAACCTGATACCGTTCAGTTTTTCTAAAATAATATAATTTCTATTTCTGCTATGCTGGCAATAATACTGGTGCAAGCTAGAAACTCAATAGATTTAGGCCCATGTTTACTAAGAGGTGCTATTCAACACCTTCCCCAGCGCTTGACACTTTCCAGCCAATTCCAGCGAATTGGGTCGATTAGTGACCATGGCCATTACTGTTTGTTTATCCTGCTCTTTGAAATGAGTTATACAACTTTTAACATCTTCAGTCCTTGAAAACTTGTAGGGCTCATAACTCAAGAAATAGCATAATCGGCATCTTAAAGCAGCAGTCCAAGCTATCGTTTTTGTTATTTTATTTAATTTTTTCCCTTTAATAAGTGCATTAATACAATCCACACACTGATAAGTAATTAGCTAAGTTGCAGTTCAATCTATTCTCCTGTGATCGATCGGCGGAGATTTGGCTTGGGGGTTCACTAAATGGCTGTCAGTGCAGCAGAAGAGGACCAAAGGTGCAAAGTTCTGTGGGGAAGATCATGTGACCAGGTAGTCACCAGATACAATTGGTGCACTGCTAGAGAGAGTGCAGGGCTCAAAAAGGGGTGTGCAGAGCCTGTTTTAGAAAAGGAAGGGGATGTGACTTTGTAAATACTGTATTTCCTTGATTCTAAGACGCACCTTTTTTCCCCATTTTCACTTGTATGAAATCGGGATGCGTCTTAGAATCGATGTTTAAAAAAAAAAAAACCAGTCTGCAAGGGGGAGCTGCTGGAGCAGCAGCCGCAGCGGGGATGTTTTGGGCGCTCGGCAGTACCACAGCCCCCCTGCGACTCACTGTCTGGTTAACGGGACCAGAACTTGTCCTCACCGTCAGAGGTGGTGGGGGGAAGAAGTGAGCAGAGGTGCAGAGGGAGCAACAAGATCGCGGTAGACCCGGGACACAACGTAAGTATAACATGATAGCAGAAAGGTGTAGTGTAGTGTAAAAAAAAAATTCTGCACATTTTATGTAGTGTTTTTTTTTCCCCAAAATTTTTTTTTATTAAATAAAGGTTGAGTCTTAGAATTGATGGCATCTTAGGCTGCGTCCATAGAGGGGGGAGCCACGCTGAGCCGTGCGGACGCTCCGCGATGAGCCCCGTCATCCTCAATGAGGATGTCTTGAGAGGGGGCTCCCGCGAGGGTCCGCAGGCGTGCTGAGGCGCAGGGATTTTCAGTCGACAGCAGAACATGTTTCTGAGCGCGCTGTCGGCTGAAAACCTCCAATCAGAGCGAAGCAGCGTCAACGTCACGGCGCCGTGACTTTGACGTCGGCGCTTCACGGGCTATTGGCCCAGTGATGTCAGTGCCCCGCCTCCCCCGCCTCGCGATCGCGCATGCTGGCTCGTCTGCTAGTTCATGCAATCGCTCCTGATTGCGCAGACGAGCCTCAGCGTCAGCGCGGAGGAGCGCGGCTTCCCCCTCTCTATGGACGCAGCCTTAGAATCGAGGAAATACGGTAGTTGCTATAGAAACAAAACATGCTTGTTACATTATAATACATTAAAAATGTCATTCAGGGTTGCTTGAGAAAATACTTGTAGAATTGTATTTTTATTTATAGTACAGAGCTGATTAAAAAAAACACATGTAGAATATTGCTTTTTTCTGCAGCTTTAAAATTGCCATTACAACTGCATTTTAGAAACCCTTCACGGAGGCCCATAGCCACAAAGCTCCGTTATGCTACTTACAGTGCGGGGACTTGTGGTGCGGGGTCTTTTAGCTTCTCCTTCGGCAACTCCTCCTCAGCGTCCCATCATCATGCATTGCCATGACAACGTGACGTTGCGGCGTCACATGGCATCCCGTTGTCATGGCAACGCGACACCATCATGAAGGGACGCTGCAGGAGGAGAGGCTGCCGGAGACGGTAAGAGACAGTTACAGGGGCCGCACGCTCTCCCCCGGCAATCAGCTTCATTGTTGTGGGGAAGAGCGCGGGGCCTCTGTAACCACGGGGCTCGGTGCAAAGGCACCGACGGCACAGCCACAATGCTGACACTGGGTATAACCTTAAATCAGAATGGCCGAGCCATCGATTGAGCCACCTGTGCTGAAGCAGGGATATCCTTAAAACCTGACCTGTTGGTGGCCCTTGAGGACTGGAGTTGGCCACTCCTGCTATAGAGGAAGTGTTTATCCTGAGCTAACAGGCCGGGCCCTGAGTGAGGAGAACAGCTGGGCCTAGTGTCCTGATGACGTCTAGTGTATCATGTCGCTTCTGGGGTGATCGAGGCCTCACGTTCGCCCCTGGCTGGGCCTCCCCCCACCCAACAACTTGCTCCCCCATAATGACTTCAACTGACCTGAAGAAGAAAACATTTCTCACTATGCAGAAAAAAAATAACATTGCTACTTGACAGCAGCAATCCCAGCTGCTCATTTCTCCCATCTGGTTCCCTAAATACTTACTGGTGAAAGTATGGCTAGTCACTCCCCTCCAGGGGAAACAAAATGGCGGTATACACCTCCCACGTCACGGGGGACACTAGGAAGCCATAATATCATCTATTGGCCCGCGATACGGGAGATAAGTAACACATACTTCAGTCTGACTCTTTGAGACTCGAAAACTGGATTTCCCAAAACAAACTGTTTTTAAACAGTGACTAGACTGTAACAATGGTATTTGGGACCAAGATTACATTTTTAAAGCTTCCTGTGACTGAGCTCCAGATCAGAACCAACGCTAACACCACCCTAACTCCTGTTATTAGTTTTAAATACCTGGGCATATGGTTTGACTCCCACTTAACTTTCGGGATGCACATTGATACCCTGACAACCAAGACCTATGCCAAACTAGGGGTACTTTACAGGAACAAATCCTCCCTAAGTCTCCTGGTCAGAAAGCGTATCGCACAGCAGATGCTAATGCCAATTATCGACTATGGAGACATAGTATATGGCTCAGCACCCCAAACTGAAAATAGCTCCGTTTTGGGGACCCCCTGGGGTTTCCTTGGCAAAAAAAAGGGATGGGGTGTTAGATAGGGAGGATTGCGGCTTTAACCCTGTGTTCACCAGAGAACAGTGCATTTCAGAGCAATGTGTTGCTGGCCCCCCTGGCAGCGAGAGGGTTAATAAATAGCTCGCAAAGACTTTCCCCCTGCAGAATAAAAGTACGAGAGCTCCATCCCACAATTGTAATGAAAAATCTAATTATTATTCATGCTTTTCTCTATTTCTGGATAGATTTATAATTAAAATGTCAGCATATCATATATCACCATTAGTGCTCAATGCAAATTGAGGCCATGCAGGAAATGTTCTATATATCTTTGCAAGAGCCAGTCTAATATACAGCGCACCTTAAGATCTCTCCCACTGAGTCCTCTGGATAGATCTGCATTTCAAATCAAAGCAGAGACCCCAGTTACCACAGCTAACGTCATCCTCGCGAACGCCTGTTACATTAAAGGAGCAAAACATTCTAAATCCTATATGTGTTTTATTTCCTAAATCAGCTCTGTACTATTAGATCATCGTTACTGCATTACAGTTTGCAGCTCAAACTGCTGGGAACATTGGCAACAAATAATCCCAAACAGGAAAGTGTTGCAAAGATCTTGCACTGCTGGGGAGGTGGGCTAAAACCCGATATATGAATCAAAGGATGTAAAGTATATTACAACTCATTAAAAATGGCAGTAAGAGTTGAATTAAAAAACTGTCACTATTATCTAATACTACAGAACTGATTTATTAAAACAAAAACAAACAAAAAAAAACACATTTGACATATTCCATGATGTCACATATAACTATAAATTATATGATTTCTAATCTCTCTCTCTCTCTCTATAAAGAACCAACTCCGTGGGACTGCTTTTCCCAAGCCTTGTTGTTCAAGCTGTTCTCTCGCACTGATTTACAGAAGATTATAATGACCTTTCCTAAAGCAAGTAAAAACCGCGAGAGCAGTTTGCGGGGGAAATGCATCAGCTGCAGCGCTGCTTAACTTCAGCTCTTAAATAACATTTCTCAAGAGGGCTGCCAATTTTTGTTTTCTTTATTACCCGGGCACGACTATTATTTAATGCCGGTTTTCGAGTGCGAGTCGAATGCTGTGTCAAGGATATAACCTGCGCCAAGCTCCTAATGTTTTCTCCAATCATTCAAAGGCAGCCTGGTCGCACGCAGTGGCTCGGACAGGCGGCCTTTCCCGCTCCCCTTATGTTCAAACAATGACTGTTTTGTAGGAAACGCTGCACGGACTTTGCAAGTAATTGACACGCTTTTAGAAATCTGCTGATTCGGCTTCCGAGGGAACGGCAGTCTCAGGGTCAATCAGATATGGCGAGAATTAGAAACAGGAGGAATATGTATGCTCATTTCCCCCCTCACCACCCCACCCCCTCCATACTATAAAGATAATAAAAATGTGGATTACTTATTTCTATATTATGCTGGCAGTATTATTTTACGGTATGCATAATTTGGGTAGCAAAGCAAATATTTACTCACAAAATCCCATAGGAATTCACAGGCTTAATCCTTATTCTGCTCATTCGCCATTTACTTGGAAGAATTAGTAGGGTACACCAGTGACTATTATTACGGAGTGCTTTTTGTTCTTTTTCTATGTTATACACACACACACACACACACACACACACACACACACACACACACACACACACACACACACACACACACACACACACACACACACACACACACACACACACACACGTAAATACAACTGTATGCTCATCTGCATGTCTTAGGCAGGTCTGCAACCCCGCCTTTCACCATTATCACCCAGCACACAGCACTTCCACTGCAGCAAAGGATTCTGGGAAATGGCATGCAAATGAGCACAAAGTGCCACTTTTTGCTTCAAAAACCATTTTTAACATGGTTCCCTAAGGTCGAAACGGCTGTCTCTGGGTGGGTTTTCTGGGTATGCACCTTAACCCTGGCTGTGCTCAAAGCTGTGACCATGCAGCAAGCTTAAGCCTATAGGGAACCATGTTAAAAATGGTTTTTGAAGCAAAAAGTGGCACTGTGTGCTCATTTGCATGTCATTTCCCAGAATCCCTTGTGGAAGTGCTGCGTGCTGGGTGATAATGGTGAAAGGCGGGGTTGCAGACCTGCCTAAGACATGCAGATGATTATTTGCTTTATTATTTATTATTATTATTATTATTATTATTTAATTTATTATTTGCTTGAAAAAAAAAAATCAGAAAGAAAACGTAAATGGAATTTAGACACAGTCACCCTTCTCTGATTGTACGCCTGCGCTTTTCACACCTTGCAAGGAAGATTTATCAACCAGTTTAAGAAATAGAAGCTCGAGTCGCTTTTTAGTTTAGGATGCCTGTGCAGTGATGAAATTCATCCTGTTTCTATTTTTTAATAAGCAGGATACACACATACAGTATTAAAGCAGAAACACGTGAAAGATTTTATGTTTTTTTTTTTTATAAATTAATCAGTTCTGTACTATTAGATAATAGTGATTTGTTTATTTTTAAAAAAAATGTATTCAACTCAATGCCATTTTTTATGAGTTTTAAAGCATCCTTTGATTTCTATCGCAGGTTTTAACCCACCTCCCCAGCAGTGCTAGATGTTTCCTGTTTGTGATAATTTGTTGCAAGATTTCCCAGCAGTTTGAGCTGCAAACTGTAAGAATAGCTAATGTTGCCTTAGTAATATAAGGATATATTGTAGCTGCTGAGTTACACTGACTGAATCAGCCATTATGTTAGGCACTCAATCAGGATTTTGACAGATTTTTAGCAGGAACACCAAACAATTGCCAGTTCAGGTAAAAATGTAGAATTATACATGTCACATACTTTACATATAGAAATAATTTGAAAAAGTTGGAATGTATTGCTGCTTTAATGTGCAAACAAGAATGTTCCAGTGAAGAAGATAATAGCAGCTTGCGGTGAAATTTATCACTGAAAGATGACATTGAAAAATAATGAAATAAGTGAGAACTGTATCAAATGTATTAAAAAAAACATTGTAGTTTTTAGACTTCTACTGAAAAATAACTAGCGTTTACAGCTCACGCTTTTTTTGAAGCTTGTTTTTCTAGTGGAAGGCACCGTATTTAGTTTGAGACAGTGCAAGTCACATAGACTAACACTTTTGACTTTAATAAACGATAATCCCCTTCATCAGGAGGTCTACTCAATGAGTAATCCACACGGGTTGACTAACACTAGCTATTTAACCTTATTTAACAGACTAAAATACGCATAGATGTTGTGCTAATTAAAAACATGCTGTGAATATTGTCTCACTGATATTGCAGACTTTGTGCTGTTATTCGAAGCAAAGCAAAGAAGTATTTCCTTGATTAAATGACATGTGTTTGCAAACAAAACTGTAAAGTTACTGACAGGCAAATCCCAAGTGGCCAGATTGGCAGACCTCTGACATGAGACCTATTGAGGCCAATGTGAAACCAGACACCTTTGAGCTGCATCTGTCCCAGACCACCATCTCCGTAAATCATGGAGAGTAAGTCAGGTGTGGCTGCTTTCTGTAAATATGGGATTCCAAGTACCATGCCCACTTTTAAAAGACGACCTATGTAACAAATAGGCTTTCTTTCGAATGAATGGGGAAATACTACATATAGCTTTTCAATTGCACTGCACATGATATAGGGTTCAATCATATTATTGCTATAAGGGTATATTATAATCCCATTTCTTGTTTAGTTACTGCAATGAAGTTTGTTTATAACATCACATTTTAATAGTAAGCTTTACGTCTATCACGGATGCTGCTGTCTAAATTACATTTCATCCAAAATCAGCGTTGCGCTAAACACATTATATGAAACAGCGACCAGTTAAAAGTACTTTCCTCTCGCTCCAAAAATTGTACTGACAAAAATAGTTGTAGTTGCAAGGATTGTCACTGTATTAGAGACTGTGGGTGCTATGTCCTCTCCTACAATCCCCTTTGTATCTCAAACTCGCTGTTTATTGGTCCCTTCCAAAGACTTGCACATTCATCTAATTTTATCTACTCTTATTCTACTCCATACTCTCTAACATTTCCCAGATGAAAATAGGTACACATGCATCTGTTACACAGCACACACTTCATATACTCCCCCACCCTTCGTATATATACTGCACACTTCTCATATACACCACACACCCCTCACATACAGTGCAGATGCAGCCGCGTAAAGGAACACTGAAAGATGCAGCATTCACTTAGTATGAGCTGCGGATTCCCTCCGGCGTCCCTGCAGGAGGTCCATTCATTCCCACTGGGACCAGCCGTGAAGAGGCTTCCCCGCTTCCAGTGGAATCAGCGGTGGGAATTCCGAGAGTCCTACGGCTGCAGGTACAAGGAGTCTGGCTACATCTGCATACATCCCAAATCTCCCATACACATCCCCCACACCCCTCCGATGACCTGCCACACAAGACCCCCACCACTCAGAAGACCCGTGCATCCCTCTTATAGACCCCCACACCCCCCCATATGAACCGTTCACCTCTCTCATTGTGCATGCAGACATAGCTGAGTGCTAGTAAATGTAATATTGACACTAGCATTCCCTTCCTTACCTACTCCTCTACTTCTACAACCACTAGCTGCAACTCCTTAGAGTCCTGCACTATAAAGCCGAGTCCGTGGTGCAGGCGCACGAGCGCGTGGGAGCGCATGGCCTCGGGCGTGCCTGTCAGCCGAGTGATCTGTGGATTACAGATCCACACAATGGGGAGGCGTGGCCGATGACATCACGGAGCTGGTTCGCCCTCATTGGGTGAACCACTCACGTGACCCGGCCGTCATGAGACAAAGACAAAAAAAAAATTGTCTCACGAAAAAACAGCCGCGCCGTCTCTCACATGTGTGCACGCACTATGCTTGTTCCCATAGACGCAATGTGTTTGATCCCACCGCTCGCGCAGTCGCAAGCGTGGTCGCTCTAAGCATGGACGCGACCTAAGAGCTAAGGTCAGTTCAGGATTCAACCCTGCATGTTTTGCTGAGGAATATATTACTGACTCAAACTCTCTTCTTTATACATATCAACATATCCTGCCACATATGACCAGATCATCTCAATAGATATGGTAATTTCCTATTTTATTTATTTTTTCGAATGCTAGGCATAACATTTCCGCTTCACAAAGCTGTAAGTCCTCCTTGGCTCCCAGACAGTTTGACGTGTCACGCCAGCTGCCACCCCAGATCAGAAAACCTAGAATCACCTCTAAATCATACTACTGTATAAGGTGAGGGAGGATTCACCAAGCTCTGGAAAGAGGTGCCGGAGCTCGATCAGCGTCAACTGTTATCAAAGTCAATGGCAGTTAATGCAGGATTGAGCTCTGATACCCCTTCCCAGAGAATGAATGAATGAAAAGTGAATCCCGGTGTTTCACTCATTGGAACCATTTCTCAACCCAAGCAAAATAAGTATTTCTGCTACTAAATTGATGCTAAGTGAAGAATTTGGATTCTGTACATGCATGTTAATTGAACCTCCTTTTATTCTTGCATGGTATTGTTAATTAAGTTTTGGAGCCCATCATGCATGGGGTTGAGTGAAAATACATTTGAGGAGTTATGCAATGTAAAAGCAATGCTTATGATCAAATAGCCATGGCTGTTTCTACGTGTCACCGCTTTGCCATCACGGATATAGATCAATGTCTCTGAGACCCATACAGCACACAGCAGGTCTGCAGCACCAAGCACTGGTGGCTCTGTTTATCAGTCTTCCGGCTGCAAAACTAGCATGAAATTGGAGAAAACAAAACAAAAACATATTTAATCATAGCAAAATAACCCCATTTAAAGAGATTCTTTCCTTTGATAAATCTGTTGTGTTTTTTGCTCCAGATTTGCCCTAACTTTGTAGCCGGGAGATGTTAATAAATGCTGCAGTCCCTGAAGGTTCCGCTAACTCTGCAGTGTACTCTTGAACTTGAGACAATTTGAAAACAGTCCTTGACTGATGGTGACATGGTCATGCTTGTTAACCTTTTTCTAAGTGACTGCAGGCATGCTTCACCAGAGTTAGAATTGTCAGCCATGCTGGGGGCTTGGCGAGAACAGAACAGTACAGAAATCCATCTTGCTTAGGAACATTTGCTACTGGAAGGGGGAATAAACCCCACATCTGATTAATATTATATTTGCCTTTTAAATTTGAAAAACAATGCTTCTATATCTCATATAGAACATAGAAAACACTTTCTGCAATACCACAATATATATATATATATATATATATATATATATATATATATATATATATATATATTTATATTTATTTATTTATTTATTAAGGTTATGGTGGGCAAAAAAAAAAGTGACAAAAACCCTCCACAGTAAAGCATATAGCAACTGTAAATATTACTGTATATTCATTTGCATGTCTTAGACAAGTCTGCAACCCTATCTTTCACCATTATCGCCCAGCACACAGCACTTCCACTGCAGCAAGGGATTCTGGGAAATTACATGCAAATGAGCACACAGTGCCACCTTTTATCTCAAGCTCACATTACATGAACAACCCTTAGCCAATGCATGCTGCTTTAGAAACAGCTTTTAAGCAAGGGCTTGGGAGATGCAAAGCCAGTAAACCCACTCACAGACATGTTTCCTTGATGGGTATCATCAGTGGCATCAGAAGAAGGCTAAACTCAGACGAAACTAGTAGGGGGAGGATCTCTTAGTAGATCTCCCTATTTTCTGTTGTATTCAGTACTTTTAACTGTCTTTCTATTTGCTGCAAAGCCTTATTTAAAGGCTATTGGGACTGTTATATCAATCTCAGAATTAAGCCCTGTGGCTAATCTCACCGAGTGAACGGAGCCAGCAGTATCCCGGTTTAGGGGAGTGACGTCACCATCAGAGGACCCGCGCAACTGCTGATTATAGCTGAGCAGTGACGCTTCCGCGTCCAAGCACACAGACGGAGTGAGCGGTTCCTGAGATTATCAGCCCCTTTGATGCAGCGATCTGAAAGCATTTTACTGATGTGCCTGTTATTTCTGCTACATTGTAAGTAGCCTCTGTTGCTTGCGCAATAATTTTATTCATAAACGTACTTCACTATATTGGTATCTTTTTCATCTATAGATACATCTCGTTGTGGAATTCGAATATAGGACTTGTTCACGCATTTATCCTTCAGGTGTTGTATATCGATGCACCTGTGTCTCTGATTTGCACCTTTTGTGTTTTTTTTTTGTACTTTGTATTTCCTTTTGGGTGGTGTACACCCCTTACATTGTAGCAGCACTCATAGACATCATTGCAACACTATTTTAAATCAGTTTTGCGCACCTTATACTTTATATATATATATATATATATATATATATATATATATATATATATATATATATAAATATATATATATCAAAACAAGCAGAAATTGAAGTAGCGCCTCTAAATATCCTGATAAAAATATATATAGTTGTAGAAGAACTAGTAGCCAATGAATGTGCTTAGCGGGGCGGCTAGATATAGACTAGTACACTATGATACAGACAATTAAATAATACAGACAATTAAATAATAATAATAATAATTTAACACAAATGATCCCTCACAATATTTATTTATCAGTATTATTATTTAACATACATTTATTATACATCTTTTCACCTTACACTTTTATTTTTATACATATATTCACGTAATTCATTTATATATATATAGAATCACAATTCACAACATACTTTATAATTCTACACCATATATTGTTATAATCCAATTACATATATTCATTTCCATACATATTAGCACTTATATCCAATTAGGATTGTTCACTGCACATTAATATACAATCACTATCTGTCACACATATCACATGTATGGTCAGCTATACTTCTTCCTCTGTCCTTGCTTTGGATCCATCTTATTTTGCCTCTGACTCCACGCTGGAATCTATAAACAAGGTATTACTTTGGGGAAATTTACAACTAAAGCCTAACATTGTTGTCACTCAGTACGATTATGCATTGACTAAAATTAGTTTGGGCATCTATATCCCTAAGATACCAATATTGAATTAATATTCATTAAAATGGGGGTAATCCCTAACGGTTATTTATCCTACCAGGTCTCAAATATTAGTCATTTAAATATAGGTCACTTTGAATTTATTCTGACTTGCAAAATTCTAAAATATGTATATACGTATTTTTATCTCTATATAGGTATTTCAATACATAGTTATCACTTACTATTAATGTGTTTTTCAAGATTATGCTGTTTCACGATTAAAATAAAATTGATTAATATATATATATACTTTCCTACTTTTTCATATCTTTTAAATACATTTTTTCTAGTTCTTATTATAAATATTTGCTTTTATGTATGTGCATACAATCTCTCATACTCAATGGGGTCCTCACAAAATGAATTGTCTTATGAATTGTTTTATTGATTGTTTTATTGATGTGTAACATGTGTATTATATCACATTATTGCTTTAATTAGTGTATTGGCTAATCACACTAATTACCTCCCTATAAATACAATGGACTGGTGCTTAGAGGGTACCCCCTGAAGAAGTCATCATTGATGACGAAACGCGTAGGGCGTGGCTAGATTGCGGCCGCCATTCGCCCACGAACATTGCTGATACTTGCACAGAGACTTTGGGCTCCCGTGTGCGCTCGTTGCGGCCATTGCACAGCTGAATTGAGGACTCTCAAAACTTTGTTTCCTGGTGGGACCCGTTTTTGCTATACACGCTGAACACCAAAGGCAAGGAATTCTTATTCCGGTTCCTGCTGCATGGAGGAGGTCCACGTGACGACGCCACTGATCTAAGCTGGACGCTGTTGCTGGAGCTGCTGGCACATGAGAGCCTATCTCATACACGCTTTTTATTGCTGTACCTTTGTGAGTGGGCATTTTATAGATTTTATGTTCCTTTAAAACATTTTTATTATGGTAATGCACTAGGTGTGCGCCTGTTTCTTTCTTTCTCTTTTTATATATATATATATATATATATATATATATATATATATATATATATATATATATAAAAAAAAAAACATCACAGCTTGCACTCAATGTACTGGTTCATATAGACAGGTGCTAGTCTCAAATAATAGAAATACAACATTACCATTCTCTCGTCCGGTAAAGAAAGACTGCACTCGGTTCAGTAATCATGAAAATCTGTATTGGGCATCTGAATAGAAAAGATAAATCACCCAATCCGACGTTTCGGTCCTGGAATAGGACCTTTCTCAAGGACCGAAACGTCGGATTGGGTGATTTATCTTTTCGATTCAGATGCCCAATACAGATTTTCATGATTACTGAACCGAGTGCAGTCTTTCTTTACCGGACGAGAGAATGGTAATGTTGTGTGTGTATATATATATATATATATATATATATATTATATATATATATATATATAATCTAAAACTAATAAACAATACCATTCTGTGGCTAACGAAATGCTTTTATTTGTGCGAGCTTTCGAGATACACTGATCTCTTCTTCCAGTGGTGTTACAATGGATAAAGCAAGCAAGCAAGGTTTTTACTTAAAAACAGTGCATCCTGGAATCTATCTGTGACTGAAGCCTATGCAGTAGATGGTTGCATAATCTCAAGAAAATTATGGTGAGGAGTAAAGTATTCAACAGTACAACTGAATGCGGGACAAGACCATGCCAGGACGCAAGATACAAAACCTGCGCAATGCTCCACACACGGGCACAATACAAATACCAGAAAGGAATCTGGAGTACAAAATCAGAGTAAAGTTCACCTGTTCCTCCAGCAATGTCATGTACCTCATCATGTGCTGCTACTACATAGGTGAGGCGGGACAGGTGCTAAACAAGAGAATGAATCTGCATCGCCACAGCATCACACACGGAAAAAGAGACAGTCCTGTTGGCGAACATTTCTCTGACTCTGGCCATAAAATGAACAATCTGAAGGTGGCCAAACTCAAAGGTAATCATTGAACACCGAAAGAGAGACGGTTGCATGAATACACATTTATGCAACTGTTCAGGACACTTAGCGGTGGCTTAAACCGAGACCATAGCTTCATGAGTCACTACCCTGACACAACAGAACTCTCTTCCCATGAGTGCTAAAGGCCATGTCTATACATACTGTGCTATATGAATGCACACACAGCTGCCTCTTACACATACTTTTTACATTTATCTTTACACACATACACACACACATACTCTTACATCACTAAAATTCAGGGACCATTTAACACCTTAAGACATAAATCGCAAACTGCACAGGGGGAGGGATAGGCTTCAGTCACAGATACATTCCAGGACGCACTGTTTTTAAGTAAAACCTTTCTTGCTTTACCCATTCTAACACCGCCGAAAGAAGAGATCAGTGCATCTAGTAACTAGAAATGAGCAAATCAGTCAAAATTCGAGCCGCGGATTTTTGCTGAAATCTGACCAGCGTGCGGATATCCAAAAGGTGGATTGGGCACTAACAAGATTGGGCAGATGTTTCAGAATCTGCCATCGGTTTCCCTCAGCGCCGATTTATATTAAATTCAATGGCGGATTTTAACCAAATGCGAATCCGGGTGCGCTAAGGCCCTCCCACTTCCAAACCCAAGAACGCAGTGGCTTACACCTGAGGCTGCGCCCCGTATTTATACACCTCCCAGAGCAATTCTTTTTTTTAAAGTCCACAATCGAATTTATGTCTATCCGAAATTCGAACAGGGATTTCCGATGATAGAAAACAAAAAGCAAATTTGCGTTTTTGAGACTGAGCCTTGAAAATCTAGGACTGAAAGGAACTGGCCAATTCATGGCTCATCTCATTTCAGTAACAAATCCGCCCATCTCTAACCCTAACACCATTTACATTAGATTTAAAGCCCATTGAATTGAATGGCGCTTACATTTTTCTGACAAGGGGACGATGGCTTTACAGTCTATTGACGAGTAAAAGTTATCGAGGGAGAAGGAGACTCCTATTCTTCTGGTCAGGGAAGGTTTATGTTGAATTTGGATGGCACCTAAGCTTCCCTGAAAAGGAAAGGGGGCTTCACTGCATATTAAATATTGCACAGAGAAAGAAAGAGATGTAGTCAACTGAAATAGTTAGTGTGTTGCTGAGAAACTAATATAATGAGTTCTGAATATATTCATTAATAGGTTTATCTGAATGCATGTACTTTGCTTAACAATAACAGGAAGGTTGCACACTTAATAACATGCATTTAAATGTATTATTTTTTTACATGATTGAACGGTTCAGTTATTTGCTGTAGGTTTTGGGTTTCTGGTCTACGAGGTGTTATTTTGTTCTGACGAGACGTTGTCCTTTGGAACAAGAACTTGTGCACCCCGGACTCCCTGCCCCTCTTTCTATTTACAGAAATGTCTGTGTTTTCCAGCTACACTTTGCTGTATATTTCAGCATTTGAAGCACAAATTAGGGCCGTACAGGTCAGGAAAATTGCTGCCTGCACGGGAATCAAAGGAGAAGTATTCCCAAAGCATGCACAGATTAAACCCTTCACAACCGCATTTGAACAAACATTGTGACGAACAAATAAAAATAAAAAATATTTTTTTTTTGTCAATTGTTAAAGGGTTAATTAACCCACTAACACAAGTTACTTTGAGAGAGGTGATTAGTAGACTGGTAACTATACTAGTACATGTGTAAAATTTGTCCAATACTGCACACGGTTAAAGAGTTAGGGGTTTATGTACTAAACTAAATGAATTAAATTGACGCAACAAAACCACATAATATATTACGTGTGTGTCTGTGTACTAACCTTTTTTTTTTTTTAAATATGCGCCTTAAAAGGCAAAATGTTTTTTTACTCTGGTGTATTGGCACAAACATGTATAATGTCTATGAAGGCGGTGCGCAAACTGGGGGGCGCGAGATTGTCTGCGGGGGGGCGCAGGGTTTGCAAGCTTCCCAAATGCACTTAAATTAAGTGTTGGGGAAGCGGCGAAGGCCTCTGTAAACTGCACTTACCTTGCTTCTGGAGACGCATCATGACGGAGACGCATCATGACGCCGACGCCAGAGCCAAGGTAAGAGGGGGGGTGGGGGGGCACGGAGAGAGGGGAGCAGCCGGCAGGGGGGTGCAAGGAAAAAAGATTAACCAGTTAAGACCCACACTACTGTTTACTCTGATAATAGGACACCCCATCTTAACTATCCTATATACATTACAATGATGTTGTTGTTTTGGAGCTTAATTACACGTTTTCTAAATGACAAATATCTGTCTAATCTATCCATCCATCCATCTATCTACACACACACGCATAGATATATGTAGCACCTGTACCCCCCCCCCCCACCACCACCCCCCACCACCCCCCACCACCCATGCAAGATTTAGTCATGGCTATTGCTAGGTGTAGTGCTGATTGTGTAGTGCTGATTACCTGTGAGGTACAGGAGAGCTGAGGTACCCGCGATGGTGTGGGGGAAGGCAGGCAGACTTTTAGGGATTCCTCTGATTCTTCTTCTTGGTGACAGCGCCTCAGACATACAGGTGCGCCGACGAGTATTCTAAAACTTGCCTTGGAAAATCTGGGGCTATTCTGGGGCTATCACCAACAAGACCCAGGTACATGCTGGGTACAAGCTGCAACATTTAAGTGACATTTTTGCAGAGACTAATGGCCCATCGGATTAACACAGCAGGGGTCCCTGGCAGTCCCATTCAGACCCCCGCTGTTAATCCGATGGGCCATTAGTCTGTCTGCAGAAATGTCACTGAAATGTTGCAGCTTGTACCCAGCTTGTACCCAGCATGTACCCAGGTCTTGTTGGTGATTGCCCCAGATTTGTTTCAGAATACTCGTCAGCACTACAGTAGGGGACTTCAGCAAGGCTGAAGGCGGTCCCCACTATGACAGTCCTTACTCACAATACTCCCTCCACACAGACTGCCGCGGAGCCAGAAGTATAAATGAGGATGATCTTTATTATAGCAGCCACTGTGATGTTACTACAGTGAATGCTTTAGTTGATAAGGTAGATCCATGGCTTCTGGGTGGTACAGGCCTGATGGTAATAGTGAGGCCTCTGGATTGAATTAGTGCCTCAGCCCATGAGGGACTGAGCACATGTCTCTCTCTCCCAGCGGAGAGGAGAGCTCAGAGCTCCTACCCCATGAAGGGATAGTTGGAACCCCAATCACAGACTGAAGGACCCACCCCTAAGGGCTGAACGTCATACTATAATTCAGGCACTTCCTTCTTGTAGCTCAAAGAGGGAGGGCCCAATATATGGACACCACTCCCGTCATTCAGGAAGCCAGCATGAGGAGGGGAAAAACCTCATAGGACAGCCTGTCACTGTCTGTGTCTTACTAGAACTTACATGACAGGAAAGGTAGAGAGATAGCTGGACCAGCCATCGCTATATATACATATATATTGCATTATAACTAGTTAAAAACATTATAGCGAAATGTTTTAATAACTCTTGTGATCTCGTAATCATTTCAGTGGCCTTCTGGTGTATGAGCTACGTCGGGGGTCATACGCTCATTTTCTAGGGGGTTATGAGGCTAACCGCTGTGACAAAGTGACCAGTCCAATGAGAATGGAAGTGTAACCCCCATGACTTCCATTTCCTGTAGCAGAGGAACATGTGATCACATGACGCTGGAAAGATTACATTAAATATATAGCAGAAAATAAAAGTAATATATCCGCTGTTAACTATTTTTGTGTGTGGAAACCTTTGTAACTTTTCACGGAAGATTGATGGAAACCACGGGCCCAAGAAATTCAGTACAGTGTGATATATATATATATATATATATATATATATTACTGTGACTTTTGTGTTGTACTTTAGCAGCCCTGTAAACTGGATTGTGGGAGGGATTTTACTTCCATAAGCTCCTCCCACTTGAGTGGTGTCATTTTTGTGTCACGCAGGATGTGCTATTTTCTTTCACAGGTCCCCTCACCTTTACCCACCAGATCCTCTGACATTGATGGAGCAGGTGACACGTGAAGAAAGCGACTGGCACAAGACTAAAATAAATTCTGTTTATCACAGAAAAGATTTTGTTATTTACCACAAAACCCCCATCAGTAAAATGATGACATTAATGATGACTACGCGAGTTTAATTAATGCAATTACGCCGTTACGTTATTTACATAAATGTATTTTCATGAACAAAAAAAATTTGCATTCATTTCTTGTACCTCGTGTACTACCGCAAATTAAATTGGACTGTGCACTTGTAGGCACGAGAATTACTTGTGCCTTTTATAGCACTGCAAACCTGAACAGATCCAGACAACTTATTAACAAGTAAGTATTTATTTTCCGTTGAATGGAACCATTATCATAAACTGCTGTACAAATGTTGAATCAGATAAGAGTAAAAAAGCTGCAGCAAAGTAACCCTCACTTGTACATTTCCTGGGGAAATAACAGGCTGATGCTGGTAGCATACAAATGTATTTTGGTTTAAGGGAAGAAAAAGCAAATGCTTAGCATCTGCCATAAATGCTAAAGCGATGCATTGCCCGCCCCCAAAAAGAATAGAAATGAAGACATTATTTGGGGAATGATATTTATATTCAATTGTCACTGGCAATGTACTTATTCCGTCATTGTTTTTCTGTTTTGTACAGCTAATTTTGTTATTTTTTGGGGGGGGTGGGGGGGGGCAAAATATAATGGCTATGTTTGATTATCCAATCATAATAAGCTATAAAGCTGAAGCGGTATGGATTTCCTTTAAATTTGAAAAAGCGGAATGCTATTAAGTTTCACAGCTATTTAAGAAGTTAGCCTATTCAGAATGAATGCAATCCTCAATGGCCTGAAGCCAGCGCTGTGCAGAGTTATTGCTGGATCCTGCTTTAAGATGGTAATAATTCAGCCTGGCCTTTTTTTGCTTTGCGTTGAAACACCCAGCGCAGGCAAAATACATTCACAGTATTTTCTTCTGACACGGTTTAGGTCTTCTCCCCCCGTGCTATGAATCCAGCCGCCGATAGGGCAATGAATCTTTCTCAGGGCCATTGTAGCACATTCATTCTCATGCTGAAGAACTCGGATGATTAAATTCATGGGAAATCCCGATATTAAAAAAGGAAAAGTTGTTGTTTTTTTTTCCTCCATTGTAAAGAAGATGACACAAACATTATTTTTTTAGAGCGGAAATGTCATCAAATAAGGCATGTTATACAGGACATTTTAATAGATGTTACGTTTTTAGATGTATAGTTCCTCATAGAGGTTCTACAAAGACTCATTTCCAGATCATTTGTACACCTCAAGATAATAAACATCTCTTCTTCACACCCATTAATATGTTGTGTTTGCATTGTGTGTCCTGTACTAGAGATGCATTTTAATATTTTCTGTTTGTGTTATGTGTACCATATTGGGAATGCCTTTTAATATGTTCTAGTTTATATTGTGTATTAAGGAGATACTTTTTAACCCATTCGATGCCAGTGCACACAGCCGTGCATTGCTAACCCCTCTGGCACTGATTGGGTTAATACATTCTGTGCTTGTATTGTGTGTATTGCATTGGAGTATGCATGTTTGATGAGCTATGCAGCTCTACAGATATATATTGTGGGTAATTTGGTAACATTTTATTGTAGCCCCCCCTGGGGACTACTAAGTAATGTATGCACCTAGAATGGTGTAAGTGCTAGGCTTAAGTTCCTTTACAAAAAATATGTTTAAAGGATATTTAGAATAAACACAAATACTCCCTTATGGTAATTTAAGAGTGGTACGGTGCCAATCACACACAGCCACTCTAAAATGACCTGAAGGCTTATATGAAATTATCAATATATCTAACAGAACAAGACAAGGCTGCCCTCTTTCACCACTGTTGTTCGCCTGGACGATAGAACCTCTGACGTAAAATCAGACAAAACGTTAATATAAGTGGGATAAAAATTGGAAACAGTACACATAAAATCTCCCTTTTGCGGATGATGTCATACTAATACTCAGAACCACAGACGGCCCTTCCTAGCTTTCACACTATACTCTCTCAGGATTTGGAACCCTATCAAGCTACAAAATAAACACAGATATATCATAGGCTCATAGTCTATCTCTCCCAAAACATGAAATCAAATTATTACAACAGAATTTCAACTACAAATGGAAAGAGTGATACATATCAAACGGCTTAGGGGGTGACTTACCAGGGCTAAATATGTAAAAAAAAAATGCGCACACACACACACACACACACACACACACACACACACACACACACACACACACACACACACACACACACACACACACACACACACACACACACAGAATAAATGAGTTCTTCAGTATTAGGTGATACTTTTTTTATTTGGACTAACAATTTATGTCATAGGACAAGCTTTCAAGAGTTTTCTTCTCTTCCTCAGGTCACATAAATTGTTAGTCCAAATAAAAAAGGTATCACCTAACACTGAAGAACTCATTTATTCTGCACTATCACAACTGGACTAACACGGCTATAACTGATCATGTTATATATGTATAAATATGAAAATATGTTTTGAACCTTTCAAATTTAAGAAGGGAGGATATTTAAGGAACGTGTCTGATCTCTGTTACGTGGAGTTCACAAGTTGGTGGAATAAATTATACCAATATAAGTGAGCTGAATATTATTTTTTTCATCTTTTATTTTTTTTTGCACGCATTACAAATAAATCAAATAAAGGAATCAGCGGATTTCTACCCTTTGTAATCTCTCTGGGGGAAGGATTCCTTTTCCGAGCATGTGCTTTTATGTCAGATGCACTTATTGTATTGTATTTATAGAGATACACTTTGGATTAACCTTTTCGCTGCCCCAAAAAAAGTCTGCAACGCAAACTCAGTTAAGGATCGGCCCAGTAGGAAGCTGCATTTCAATTTATTACATATTATATAGAACGCAGGTTACTTTCGAGTGTTCTCCACTTTTAATACAAAGAACCCCATACTCTCCAACTTTACTTATATACAGTAGCACTGTACCTATGTTTTAGATCCTGTGCTGTTAGTTCCGGCTAAAACCGGGAGTACCTATTTCTGCCTGTGAGAGGCGAGGAGAACTGTGCTGACTGTCTCCAAGCTAATTACAGCAGCTGCAAGATTGATTTCTTATTTGATAAATGTATGCTATAAGGAAGTTATTGCTTCTATTGTATGCACATAGTGGTATATATACTGGATGTCCTACCATATTTGTGTGTGATATGCGTACAACGCAGGCAGCGTCCATTGATGTTGCTATTTGAAGCTTGCCTTATGCTAGCTCCACTACCATTTGGGCACGGACTATCAATTTTAGTGTCATTTTTCTTTCAGTTCATGTGTTTTAGAGATTTTGTTATTAAAATATATGTTTTATATGTAGCCGGGCTCGCCTCGCCCGCATATGTTGTTGTCGGGTGGGAGGGTTGTAGCAAGGCGGGAACGCTCCGGTATATCGGAGGTTCCGCGTTATCAGGGCGCCGCCATGTTGGGAGTTGGCGCAGGCACAGAAGGTGTGGAGCAGGACGTCGCGCATGCACGGGGATAGCCGTCGAAGCCCGCGAAGGAGGAGTAGCTCCCATAGGGTGGAGCATAGGGAACCACGAGTCCCAGCAGCCCCCGCGGGACCATGTGACGCCAGGGGACCAATCGGGTGGTTGGTAGGATGGAAGGAAGGAGGATATAGGGTTGAGGGCGCGCACGTTGCTCAGAGCTAGCGGGAGGTGGAAGGAGACGGAGCTCCAGGTGTAGGGAGGCATTCAGCCCCTAACTAAGCCTTATACCCCAGGCCCAGTTAGGCCCTGAGTCCCAGTAGTGTGGAGCAGAGATGGGGACTGGCTCTAGACAGGTTCCGGTTCCCTTATTGCAGCGTTCAGTGATCGCTTAAAGAGACAGTGTGTATCTAGCAGGAGGTCTGGGCTCAGACCCTGCTACTGTTGCTGCTGTTCGTCTGGGTGGGATCGCCCAGACGACTATTGCTGGAGCCACCTCGCATCTGACCCTTTGTGAAGATCCTTGGCAGGCCCGGGTACTGGAGTGCCCGGCAGGTAACCAACAAGTGCACCAACTATATCACCATTCATACAGGACATAGTGGCTGCGCAGTCACCCATACATATTCGTTATCTCACTTGAGGGTGGGGGACATATTGTGTTGGGGTATTGGACACGGGGTGGGATCACCCGGTGAAGGAAGCGTCCTGCGAGACGCAGTAGATAGTGTCTCCTCTAGGGAGGGACATCTGTTGATATATATATATATATATATATATATATATATATATATATATACATATAAGCCTTTGCAGACAAGTAAAGTCATTTGGTTATTTATATGCTGTATGTGGGTGTATTGATATCTAATTGTCCTGCGAGGAACCACTCCCCCTCTGGTGGGAGCCATCGCAGGTGGAGGCGCTGCACTAAGTATAAGGTATTATCTATTATTACGCGTGCCCCAGGCTCTCCATGGTGGAGGCTTAGGCCCTGTGAGCCTACAGGTTATACAGCATATGGTAGTGTTCTGTGTGCACTAGGAAACAGGGCTTCATATATATATAATTAACGAGTAACGGGTGAAGTAGTGTTAGTACTTCACCTCTTCTCTTTTAAGGCTTTACATTCCTCTGCCCCTCCTTACATCTCAGTGCTAATTTCTCGCTATGCACCTGCACCACTCTTGTGTTCTGCGCAAGGATATCTTATGTCTACCATTTTTACCTAAAGCCCTCTCCCGCCTTAAACCTTTCTCACTGACTGCCCCACACCTCTGAAATGTCCTTCCCCTGAATATCTGACATGCACCCTCTCTATCCACCTTTAAGACCCATCTTAAAACACACCTGCTTATCTAAGCATATGAGTAGCTCTGTGGCTGGTACTTTACACCTCATACTGTACATAAACCTTGGCCTCCTGCAGACACACTTACCAGAACACCTTCCTACTGTTTCTGTACGTTCCTCCTACTTACCAATTAGATTCTAAGCTCTTCAGGGCAGGGACATTTTCCTAATGTTACTTTTATATCTGAAGCGCTTATTCCTATTATAAGCTATATTATTATGTCACGTGTATTACTGCTGTGAAGGGCTACGTACATAAATGGCGCTATATAAATAAAGATAAACGTACATACTTGTAAAAGACGGGGTGCCGTGGCGTGGCTTGTCAGTTTCAAATCCTTTAGCCCAAGGATTGAACTAAATGACCCTCCCTTATGAAAAGAAAAACAGATACGTATTGAATTATATCATTTGTCATACTGGTTGTAACACTGGGGCTTTGTGTCTTTTGTCACATTACATGAGGTCCCAATCTCAGTATCTTGCCACACACACACACACACACACACACACACACACACACACACACACACACACACACACACACACACACACACACACACACGCACACACACGTGTGTGTATATATATATATGTAGCAGGGTCCCCCCGGGTCCCCCTTTCCCTCGCTGCTGTGGGAACTCCCGGCGGCGGCGGAGGCAGGGCGCCGCCATCTTGGTTGTGTCGTGGAGGTTCGCGCATGCGTAGTAGCGACGCAGCGCCCCTTTTGGGAAAGGAGAAGTGGCAGCAGAGGCGCTCCAGTCGCGCATGCGCAGTTAGGGCGATGCGGTGGCCATTACCAGGTTGCGCAGGCTCTGCAGAGAGTAGCGGCGGCCATTACAGATCGCGCACGCGGCCCAATAGAAGAGAGGGCCATGGAGGACTACAGCCCCCAGAATGCTTAGAGGCAGACAGGCACCTGACACCAGGGAGCCAATAAGGTTTACAGCTTTCCCTGAGAGGAAAAATACATTGTTGCATGCTGCAGTCAGGAAGCAGAAGAAGCTGGGACACAGACAGGGGAGGGTGGGTAAGTGTAGAGAGCAAGTGGCTCATACACTAGGCCAGACATCCCCCTTAGGCCCCAGCTAAGCTCCAAGCACCTCAGCTTGTGGTTACTACAGGGACTACCCTTAGACAGGGACAGGGTGCTGTAGAACCCAGACAAGTGAGGGTACAGCCAGGAAGCGTGGATCTCCTGGTATTGCTGTGAATGTGAATCACTCTCTGCGGCTGCAGAGATAAGAGACTTTCTAAAGGTGGATCACTCCATGCGGGAGCCACCCACCGCCAGGCAGAGTTACAGGACATCGCTGAGGGGCGGATCGCTGAGGGGCGGATCCTTTGTGAAGTGTCTGCAGCCCCAGGTGCTGGAGCACTGGGGCAGGTATCGTATTTTAAGTGCACCAACCTACCGGTACGTCAGGCGCTGATCCCGCCTATAGGTTTTGGGTTTCTTAGAGGATTCGTGGGACTCTGGGTACACGGTGTTGGGGGAGGAGTAAGGTGTAAGGGTATAGCCCAGTTAGGGGCAAGGTTATAGCTGCCAGCTAGTGGCAGAAGGTGACACAGCTGTGTTGCTATTATGTGATGCGATGTTATTGTTTTGCCCATATAGTAAACAGTTATATATATATCTAGTGAATGTGTTCATTTGAATGTGTCCTGCGAGGAACAACTCCCGCTCTGCTGGGAGCCATCACAGGTGGAGGCGCTGTACCATATAATATAGTTCCAGAGGATACACCCCAGGCTCTCACTGGCGGAGGTTCAGGCCTCCTGTGAGCCTAACAGGTAAAGCACCACACCCAATCTGCAATTGGGGGGGGGGGGAATATAGGTTACATATATATATATATATATATATATATATATATATATATATATATATATATATATATATATATGTGTGTGTTGGGTTTGGGTTCTGAGCTTACAGGGGCCTCAAAAACACGATGAGAGGTGACACTGTGCTTCAAATCAGGTTGTCGTGCTTCAAAAGCAGTAACATGAATACTACCTCTTTAACCCATGATTGAAGAATAAGTGTTCATGTACATTTGCAATTGTTGTACAACCAAACACAGCCTAATACGATTCTCTACAACTTTTCTTTTTTTTTTAAAGCAAGCAATCATGTCACTTTCACGGATTTCCCAGCTTAACAAACATACAACTCCCAGGCTTCTTGCTAACCTGCACTTGTTAGGACTATAGCATAACCCAGGGGTGGGCAACTCCAGTCCTCAAGGGCCACCACAGGTCAGGTGTTCAGGATATCCCTGCTTCAGCACAGGTGGCTCAATCAGTGGCTCAGTCAAAGACTGAGCCACCTGTGCTGAAGCAGGGACTGATTGAGCCACCTGTGCTGAAGCAGGGATATGCCGAAAACCTGACCTGGTGGTGGCCCTTGAAGACTGGCGCGCCCCACCACTGCATACCCAACGAGTGAAATGCACATTTATGGCTGACTTTTGCAAGCTAGACATGTATCATCAGCCTGCAACGATAAATATCAGTAACGTTGCAGTGTAAAAATGCACAGGTCCCATCCTCAAACAGATATCCGCCGTTCTGTGTGTAATGGCGCCATTAATGAGAGCGCACACGTTTTTGTTGATACACATTTATGTAATATGAAATGATGCTTTTACTAGAGCTGGCTTCATAAATATTTGATGAATATTTAGGTGTAATGTATTCCTGGAGGAACACGCAGTAACTCTGCCTGACAAACGACATTGATGCCACCATAAATATGTATTTCTTAACAACCGTTCACACAATCAAGCAATCATATTATTTTACATTGCTATTACATAAAGCATGCTGTGTTGTTGCAGGGTTTGGACAAGCTAAAGAAGTAAAAATCACATCTACACCATGTATTTTGAGTCTGTACAACAGTCATAAACAAGCCAGTTATCCTGTCAAATATGAAAAGACTAGTCAAACCGGCACATAGGGTAACATTAATAAACAATGTAAAAACCCATTTCATAGATGTCAGATTGCATGGTTCTATACAAGGTTTTTTGTTTGTTTGGGGAGGGCTGGGGGGGTTACACCGTCATTTTAATGGAAAAGTACAGTAAATCAAAATACCCCTTGTGAGCACATTCACATGTCTCAGACAGACCTGCAGCCCTGTCTTTCCCCCATTATCTCTTGCATTATCTCTTGCTTATACTGCAGCCAGGGATTCTGGGTAATGACATGCAAATGAGCCCAGTGTGTCACTCTTTACTTTATGTCCATTTTAACATAGGACCTCTATAAGCTTATGCCTGCCGCATAAACACAGCTTTTCAGCATAATGGAAAAGTAGTCATTCCTGAAAATAAAACTCTGATGTCTGGCATATCAATTGTGCTCCACACAGGTATAAACTGCATGTTACGACCAGAATAGATCAAAAAGCTAGTTTCAGAATGTAAGTATTCATAAAGTGTGGCTCAGAGCTTCATCTAATGACTGCCACAGCTTCAGTCCATAACCCCCAAAAGAGGTCTGAAGTTCAAACCAGCTTTTCCCTAATTGCCTTTAACTACTAAATAATATGGAACTGCTTCTTACTCCGGCGTCCTGGTATGAGCATAGGAAGGTCATTATGAAATAAGTCTTAATACAGTAAATGTAAGATGTTTATTAAACACAAGGCGTTATTCAATTTATTGCAATAGTGGCGGTCAGTCTTTCCGACCGATAATGCCCCAATCGGCTCTCTCACCGCTTCATGAATAACTTCCCTATACAGTAGTCACACATTACAACTGCTGAGTTTTTGTCCTACATCCGTAATGAGGTCATAATTGTATTGTATTGTATTGTATGTCTTTATTTATATAGCGCCATTAATGTACATAGCGCTTGTTCCTCCCACCAAAAAGATGAATAGAAAATACAAGTCGGAAGCATTGATTTCACAGGTGAATTCCACCCATTAGATTTTCACAGTAGGGTTCTACAATGGTCTAGTGCTGAGGTGGCCAACTCCAGTCCTCAAGGTTCACCAGCCGGTCAGGTTTTCAGGATATCCCTGCTTCAATAAAGGTGGCTCAAAGTCAAAAACTGAGCCACTGTTTGAGCCACCTGTGCTGAAGCAGAGACTAATAGAGCCACCTGTGCTGAAGCAGGGATATCTTGAAAACCTAACCTGTTGGTGGCCCTTGAGGACTGGAGTTGACCACCCGTGGTCTAGTGATGTAGGTTCTTTAATTAAAACTGGTGCCTATATAGTAAAAATCAGCTTAAAAAAAAAAACCTATAATATTTTAGTGACTCCTGGATATTGGACCAAGGATTGTGATCTTCCAGTAAAATGTTTCCTCATTTTAATAATAGCCACGTTGGAAATTAGACCTACATGAATCCTCTTTCCGTCAATAAGGGAATCAAACAGAAAGATTGTCCAGGTGTCAGGACGCTTATGTTCCTCCCGTATCACTTTTTAAAATCGGATTTTAGATAAAGCGTAAAATGCATTTAATGTAACATCACCGGGCATCTTCCCTCTCAGGAAAAACTGGAGGACAAGCATGGTGTCCATATAAATAGCAGAAATAGGAGTCATTCTTATTAAATGTATTCAGCATGGAGGATGCAGTGACTTTTTATAACAAGAGGTAACACCGCCTTTATCTGGAAATATTGTACTTTGACTAATACCACCAATCACTGCATTAAATTGTCCAGAAAAAAGTAACTTTATTCCACCTACTGGATTTGAATAGTTGAAGCATATGTGTGTTCTCCCCATTGCTACGCAGCACAATTACCAGCAGTACTGTGAGCAGCCATTTGCTATCTAAGTCTAAGGCCGCGCTGCATGAGGCCCCTGCACTGCGTTCAGGCGGCGCGTGCACGGCACTTCACCGCTATATGCGGTCTTTAGGGAGCCGGTTTTCGGCGCAGGGGTGTGTGGCCAAAGCGGCAGCAGCTGATCTGTATGCTCCGTGGAGCTCTGTTGGCAGATGCCTGCTTTGCCATCACTGAAGGGAGGGGGAAAGTAATAGGCACTGAAGCCTGACCCTTCCCTACACACTGCGCCCAGGCTGGAAACCCATCTGCCCCCCCCCTCGCTTTCACTTTGAGCCGGGAGCCAGCGAAACCCCATCCCCCCCCCCCCCCCAGCAGCCGGAGCTGGCCGTGACCTCCCCAGCACACACAGCCTGCAAAACGGGCACGGGAGGGAGCGGGGGGGGGGGAATGCTGCCAAGCTGCACATAAGACAGTGTATATTTCGATTCACGCAAACGAGTCCCTGCGCTCCAGACAGCTCCCCTCCTCCCCTCATTGGCTCCCTGCCGCACCACGTGACGCGTCGCCGCTTGGGATCACGATCCTCGTGTATCCCCTGCTGGCTGACGCGTCACAGTGCGCAGCGAGCCTTGCAGCGAGGGGGGACTGGGGCCGGCTCGGGAGGATCTCCTGCCTGGTAAGTGACACGCGCGCGCCGTCGGAAGCAGCGGGACCCAGGCCTCAACGGTACAGAGACACAAAACTGCACAATGAGAATCTCTGCTTTCCGCGGGGTTCTCGTTATGTGCAATAGATTAATGCTGAAGATGATGTGCAATATCACTTTGCAGCACAGTATTTTTCTATGGAGGTTTAGGGATACCTGGTCCAATTAGATTCCCCTTTCTGTGAACATCTAAAGATTTCCTAACAAAAACCTATAATGATACATTTCACATATCCATGTAAATGTATCTGCATTTAAATCTATAGTTCACTAATCCATGACCAGCTAAATTCCGATGCACTCATTTCAGCGTTAGACTGCATTGATGAACAGAATTTACTAGACCTTGGCCTATGATAAAATACTAAGTTGCTTTACCACTGTGTATTAAGACATACGTGTCTCATATTTAAACTTTTTAAAATTTATTTTTTATATAAACGGTATCATATATATATTATATATATTATATTATATATTATACCCCTGGATATCACCTGTGGTGTCCCGCAAGGCTCTGTTCTGGGGCCCCTACTCTTCTCAGTGTTCATTAATGATCACCTTAGCAAACTTGACACCCTCTACAATTCAATTTGTCGTTTTGTTCTCCAATGCAACTACAACACACATCAGTGCGAAATGCTCAAAGAACTAGATTGGTCATCACTCGAGTCTAGGCTCAAAGTTCACCTTTCCTGTCTTGCCTTTAAATTCTTTATGGGCAAGCTACCCAGCTACGTGAACAAGCTCCTCACCCCTTCCACATGCAGCACTTATCACCTGAGATCAGACTCCAAAAGACTGTTCATGGTCCCAAGGCTCAACAAAGTATCCGGCCGTTCCTCCTTCTCTTACCGTGCACCCCAAAACTGGAACAACCTACCAGAGACTCTCACATCCACCACCAGTTTAAGTTCTTTCAAATCTAAGGCTGTCTCACATTTTAATCTGGTCTGTAACTGTTTCATACGCCCATAATATATATTTTCTTTAACTGTACATGCAATGTCTTGTATATAATGTATACCCTGTTCATTTATGCAACTGTATTTGTAACCATGAATTATTTGTCTTAACTCTGTGCCCAGGACATACTTGAAAACGAGAGGTAACTCTCAATGTATTACTTCCTGGTAAAATATTTTATAAATAAAGTAAATAAATATACCACCTTTAAAACTCTCTCAGTATTGTCCGTTTTCAAATTTGCTGCTTCTTCTGTATTTTTGGTGGATGGTGATTGATGGTGGTCATGAGATATGTTAATGACCTTGTTATTCCAAGTTTATATTAGAGCAAATCCGTGTAAGCCTTTGTAACTGCACTGAGCCCTTTTATATACATTATATAACTCATTCACGGTTTTTCTGGCACCAGGCTGTGTTGTTTTGCCACGATTCAAGTTATTTGCAGATATATTACAAAATGTAAATGGACGTAGCAGACAGTACTGCCCCCATTAACGTGAAATAATGCATGAAATACCGCCGGGCGTCATCTCCTCACCCATTGTTTTCAGTAGCGTCGCGGTTATAGAACTCGCCATTGATAACGCCAGGCATCGTGTTAATGGAAGTGGTAACACCTGCTACGTCAGCAATCGTGATTTGGTGTTGCCATTTAATGTTACCCAAAACACCAAAATGGGAAGCGTAACGGTGTCTATAACAAATCCTACGTGCTGCGTTCCGTGCGCCATGCTGCAAGTGTGACACGCTTTGCGTCCCATTGGGAGAATTATAATAATAATATTATTATTATTATGTGTGCAAGCACTGTCACATTGGTAATTATTGTACAGGTGTAGCAGCTGCTATTGTACCAGTGAACATGTTAGGATGGGAAATATAGCACAATGGCGTGGGAGCCAGCAACGCGTAATCGAAACCGAATCGGCGATATCTGCCATTGACTTTAGTAGCAGATTCCGGCACGCTAGTGCGAATTGCCCTTTAATGACTCCAGGCCAATATAACATAGCGGCTCTAAAGAGCAATAACGGGTACCAAAACTCACGGGGGGGAAATGGTGTTATCTATGATTTCCTAATACGTTTAGTGGTATAATAACAGCTTCTGTACAACTATCACAAATGTGACACACAATGGGCTTTCTGTGTTGGTGAATGGGTGGCATTAAATGACAGAAGAGGTTGCAATGGGCATGCTTAATTACAATTTTGGGCTCCTACAAGGTTCGCCTATTTTAAAACCTTTCACCTGTTGGACCAGCTTATATAGATCAATCATCTAAGAAAACAAAAAAAAAAAAAAACAGAAGCCAGTTGGCCATTCAGGCTCTCACAGGGGGTTCAAATTCTAAAGAAAATATTTAGGACTGAAAGCTATATTGTGTAGCAAATCAGGGATTATGCAATCCAAGCAATCCCACTAGTATTTTCTTCAGAAGTGTGCTTCTTCCGGAGAATAGAGTGATGCAGTAATTCCATTGTCGAAGTAAACGAACATGATTGCAGAGGTATTTAACACTAAGCTCTGTGGGGCAGAGATGTATTTCTACCTATACATTAATTACTTTTCTGATATACACCTTTATCTTTTCAATGTATTAAAGCTGTAAACCCACATCGGACCCAGGGGATTTTCTGTAGCTGAACCGTGTTATTTTCAGCTCCTGGTACCCACCGGGCCCCGGATAATTTCCAATGTAGTTATCCCAGGGCATTTAAATGACGTCCAGTAAAAGCTAGTCTGCCTATTTACCCATCTGCTTTAAAACCTCAGACACTTCTTGCTTCTTGGCTTTCTTTTGTATCTAGGACAACCCTCCTGTCTATAATGAGCATTTTTTTAATTCTGTTACTGTAATAGCCTCTACCACCGGTTGGGAAGCTATTGCACACATCCACCATCCTTTCCATAAAGAAGTACTTCCTTACATTTCCTCTAAGCCTACCACACTCTTCTTCTAGTACTTCTGTTTCTCGGCAATATGCTTACCTCCCATACTTTGTATGTTTTCGAAAATTTCAATGATATCCCCCCCCCTCTTCTTTCCTGAGTCTGTACATATCAAGGTCTTTTAGTCTTTCCCGATAAAGAACCAGGAGTGGCTAATCCGTACTTTGGCATTTCGAATGGCCTATGTGGATCAGCCACTCCCGGAGCGGGGAGCTCCACCAGTTTCCCCAGCCGGTGCACCTATCCGGTGCCATAAGTTGGGCCCGCCCAGAAGTCAGGTCCAACATTTGCATCTGCCCAGGCCATACTAAAATCTAAGTAAGCTACATCTACTGCTCCGCCATATTGCTTCCTATTGGCCTGCAGAACCTGCAAGATTTGGCAGCCATATTGATTTCCTGAAAGAAAGGAGAATATCGGTAACAACACTGGTCAGCATCATCTATCATCAGGACCGAGATTCTGGTCCGGACCAGAAAAACAAAGAAATCGATCAGCCAGGACTGCTGCGTTAACAATCTAATCAGTCCACATCCTAACCTTCTGTTCTACTTGCAATGATTATTGCTACCTAATAATTATGACACAATTCAGGTATAAGTTGGAATGAGCCACAGACGCATTACTCATATTTATCTAAAAAATAAAATAAACAATGGGTCAGTTTTAAACGGCACGATAAATAAGGTCTCAACAATGTTTCTTTGCACATAGTAAGACAGATTGTTGTTGTTATATCATTGTGTTTTTGTATAACTGAAACGTCCCCTAATAGTTTGCGGTACACAATGGCACAGTGGAATGAATATGGAGTGGAAGGGAAGCCTGATAAATTACCTACCCAGCTGTTATGGAACCTTAGCAGATAAGAAGTTTATCCTCGGCTCAGAAATAGCTCAGAAATAGCCTGGGTCCTCTATGTATTCAAAGATGTACAAATATCTCATGCATGTTGACTTAAATTATAGGTACCTGCAGCCCAACATATGTCTCAGACAAATGAAAGGAACAATGTTGAGCAGAGTAATCCTTGTATAGAATTTCACGGCAAGTAATTTACACAATTAGAAAGAAATCATAATAGGAATCACAACAGACGTCGCTATGCATGAAGTGAAACAAGCAATTTATTCACAATAGGGCCTACAGATTTTTTTTTTATTGCCTTTCTGAAATCCAATGAAGCGAGCTGTCATTTTGATTCAGAAGCCTCAGCTCTGATCAAAGTTTCTCTCAGCTTTTCTTCCTGCTTTGACGAGACCCCAATCTCCACATGCTGGGCCACGGGTCTATCTTCCAACTCTATTACTTTATGTAAAAAAAAAAAATCAAGACGGCAGAAGGAAAAGGCAAGTCGCAGCCTCCGTGATTAACATCAGTTCATCTCTCTAGTAGAAAATGAAGAAGGGGAGATAGTGGTACAAGTGCACAAAATACACAGCCATCTTAAGTGAATGTGTCTGCTAACATTGCTCTCAGAAAAGCCTGTGATGGGAAGGAAACCTACGCTATGTGCGCTGTACTTTCCTTGCTGCCCTCAGTGAGGCAACAAGATGCAGCATACAGGTCTTATCTGTAACGAAAACAAATTCCCCTAAACACCAGTGTTGTGATGTAATTACTTTTTCGGCAACCTTCTTAAACATTCCCCGTCTGACTGTATTTGTTTTGCATCGTACCAACATGACCATCCGGATTCTAGAGTTCACCAGTCAGTGTAGAGAAGAGATTGGGAATGACTAGTACAATGTATCTGTGCTGATGTTGATCCTGGGGTGTTGTGGAGATAGATAAATAGAGAAATCTTATGGTTTTGTATTGTAGCTCCTTTTGGCGACTACTAATTCTATAAGGGGTTGACGGCCTTTTATGGGTTAACCGGGTGGGCTCACTCTGTTAGGGCCCCTGTCCCCCCTCCATGTGATGTAGGATGACTATGCAGAAGGGATTTCCACTTCCGTGTATGTCTTGTCACCAGTGATGTTACTATAGGGAGATAGAAGGGTATATATAGCTCCACCTAATGTTCTAGAACCAGGTGATCAGAGTTCAGACTGGGGCCTCACCGTGAGTCCTGTAAATAGGTTTGTGAGTATAGCCGTATTAAGAAGTGTCCTGTCCCCGTTTTTTGTTTTTGGTTAGGAAACGTACCCCTTTAGGTAAGCGCCAGTAGTAATGGTCCGAGATTATTCTCACTATTGAAAAAAAGGAAGCATGCTTTTAGTGTGGAGTTCTCGGCATAGTAACTCCGAAGTATGTTTGGACCAGCCAACCGGAAGGTTCCTAGTCCAATTCTGATCACATATGTATGGAAGAAGTATGAGTTAATAATAATTGTAATAATAATGTTTGTTCTTGTATTGCGTTGCTAGTTTTACGTAGCACTTTACAGAAACATTTTGCAGACACAGTCTCTGCGCCCTGGAGCTTACAATCTATGTTTTTTGGTGGCTGAGGCACAGGAAGATAAAGTAACTTGCCCAAGGTCACAAGGAGCCAACACCGAGAATTGAACCAGGTCCCCCCTGCTTCAAACTCATTCGATATGGGGCTTTACTAACTCTATGTACCCCTTACTATGGGCAACAAGAAAAAGTACCTCCCCAGCATAAAAGTGTGAAAGCCACCAGGGGGATTAAGTCTAGAGTATTATGTTCTGCCACGAGTTTCTGTAAAGTGAAATGTATGTCAATAACTGTGGAGCCATATAGACGGATGTCAACTAAAGCACCTTTTATGTCTTACAAAAGTTCCTGGTGCCCATCATTTTACTATCTGCTTATTCACACCCAGCCTGCACCTACCCAGCACCCTGAGCAGCTATGAGAGACTGAGCCCTTCAATGTATATAGTCAATCTGATGTAAACTCCTTTGGATCCAGGTATGGAGGGTTACACTACAGTATCTAAAAAAACGAATAAACCACTAGACACACGTGTAAAGTATGTATGTATGTATGTCTTTATATATATATATAAATCATATAAATAACAAATAATACAAATAACAGAACATGGGAATAAGTGCTTCAGACATAAAAGTAACATTTTCGAAGAGCTTACAATCTAATTGGTAAGTAGGAAGAACGTACAGAAACAGTAGGAGGGCGTTCTGGTAAGTGCGTCTGCCGGAGGCCAAGCTTTATGTATCATGTGTATAGTATTAACTATGGTGCTACTCATATGCTTCTTTAAGCAAGTGGGTCTTAAAGGTGGATAGAGAGAGTGCTAGTCGGGTATTGAGGGGAAGGGCAGTTAAAAAAGGTGTGGGGCAGTCAGTGAGAAAGGATACAAAAGGGATAGAGAGAAGGCATCCTTGAACAGAACGCAAGAGTCGGGATGGTGCATAGCGAGAAATTAGGGCTGAGATGTAAGGAGGGGCAGAAGAGTGTAAAGCTTTAAAAGTGAGGAGAAGAATGGAGTGTGAGATGCGGGATTTGATCGGAAGCCAGGAGAGGGATTTCATGAGGGGAGATGCTGAGACAGATCTAGGAAAGAGTAGAGTGATTCTGGAAGCAGCATTTAGGATAGATTGTAGGGGAGACAGGTGAGAGGCAGGAAGGCCGGACAGCAGGAGGTTACAGTAATTGAGATGATAGAGAATGAGGGCCTGAGTCAGACTTTTAGCAGTCGAGCAACAGAGGAAAGGGCGTATCTTTGTAATATTGTGGAGGAAAAAGCGACAGGTTTTAGATAAGTTTTGAATGTGACAGGAGAATGTGAGAGAGGAGTCGAGTGTGACCCCTAGGCAGAGTGTTTGGGCTACTGGGTGAATGACAGTACTTTCAACAGTAATGTGGAAGGAGGTAGTAGGGCCAGGTTTGGGAGGAAGTATGAGGAGCTTTGTTTTTGCCATGTTAAGTTTAAGTTGCCGGAGGTCCATCCAGGATGATATCGCAGAGAGATATTCAGAAACTTTGGTCTGTACAGCAGGTGTAAGGTCAGGGGTAGAAAAGTAAATTTGTGTGTCGTCAGCATAGAGGCGATATTTAAACCCAAGAGATGTGATTAGGTCACCTAGAAAAAGTGTGTACAGAGAAAAGAGAAGAGGTCCCAGGACAGAGGCCTGGGGTACCCCCACAGAGAGATCGATAGAGGAAGAGGAAGAGGAGGTGTTAGCAAAAGAGACACTGAAAGTACTATGGCAGAGGTAAGAGGAGATCCAGGGTAGAGCTTTGCTATGAATACCAAGAGTATGGAGAATGTGAAGGAGAAGAGGGTGGTCCACGGTGTCAAATTAAGTGTAAAGTATGCATCCATTGTGACTGCTTTAGCAACTGGTGTGTTGAGTAGTTACATGAAACAATAAGAGCACCTAATAACTGCGTATATCCTTTTTTCACTTTTTTTTTCTCAATCTCTTCCCCTTTGCATCATTTAAACTCAAAAGCCTGACAAGGCAGTAACTTTACAATTGGTTAACTGTAATTGATTCAGCAACACACTTGTAAATAGGGTAAAAGAGCGAGATGTGTGAAGAAGAGGTAAAGGTTGAGCAAATCTAGTGGATCTTGACATCATTAGGGGCCAGCAATGTCAGAAGACAAATATAACTGGGGGGAGGATTAGTGTAATAAGCTTGGACATGGTGTAGGTTTCTGGTTTTCTGCCCTCTGGCAACCATAATACGTAGACAAAAAAACTGACTCAGAAGCAAGATGACCTAGGCATGTCCATGCCCAGAGAAACCAATAGGCAAAGTAATTATTATTAGTAATATGTTAGCAAGTCATTCCTCTCACAAAGACTTCTGATCTGAATTTGACAGTAATTATATATGTGATTAGTGTCTGCTGCATGTTAGTACTGTGCTTATAACATCAGAATTGCACAAAGCTGAAAGTAAAATGGATTATGAGTCAAATATCACGTGACATACATCATGGTGAACTTTCAGTCACCTTTCCCAGCATCACTCCAGTATGACCTTCAACAAATTCCTTACACACTTCATTACCAAGATCCAACGTTTACTTTTGGGATCATCGTGCAAGTTTCTGAGATTTTTCATGGTCATTGAGGCAAATAATAAATCAATGTTAACCAACAGGACTCAAATATATAGCATTGGCATAGCACATTGGTGGGCAACTTAAGTCACATATCTCAAATGGTACCTGTGCCAAGTCACAAGACAAATGTTATATTAAAGTTCAAATCAAGAGCTAAAAAGAGTCTAAAAATCTGAGCACGTTAATGCACACCACATTAAAGCAGAAAAATATCAAACTTGGAATATATGTGATATTGATTAGCTGGATGGGTCTTTCAGAGACCTCATCAGTCCTACACCAGTGAATTCTATGATGTTAGCATCATTGATTGGCTACAGCCATAAATATTGCCAATCATTAGGAACTCCAGCAATATGGAAACTTTAACTTTTTGTATCACCCAACTCTTGAAGTTCCCAGAGACAAGACCAATTTGTTTATGCATCTGATTTCTCCTTCAAGAGTCACAGGGAGCACATTCTTATAGAAAGAGAAAAGCAACATAAAATGAATCTGTCTCCACCCTTTCATACCACAGACAGTAGTGCGTTTATTCAACTTGTGGTGAGACATATTCAAATTAAGTTATATACAGTATGTAAAAAGTGCAAAACACATTTGCATGGAGTTTTTCTTACAAAAGTATCTGTTTGTGAGCTATAATAGCTCCGTTGAGGGCCCTTAAATTTGGTCCTTTGTCTTTCCACCTTTTGTATTCATACATTTCGAGATAACAATGTGTTTGAATTCAGTGCAGTGACTTAAAGCATGGGTGCGCAAATGGGGGGGACGTGAAATGTTATAGGGGGGCACGCGGGGACAGCTGTTAATAGAGGCCCCGCGCTCTTTCCCACAACATTTAAATAAAATGCCAGGGGAGAGCACAAGGCCTCTTTATGTCTTTTACCTTCTCTCCGGCGGCTTCTGGTGACACGCCGCATGACGTCAAATGACGCCACCGATGCCGGAGAATAGGTAAGGGGGGGGACTAGCCCACATCTCTAAACATATTACAATTTACCAGATATTTTCCATAAAACGTTGTGGTTATGTTATTTTACTCTAAGGCAAAGTAGTTCTAACTTAACATGGTGTAAAGCCTATGTTAATGAGATAAACAACAGCCAGTTGTTTTTGCATATAATTCACTTTGGGGATAGGTGTTAACCTCAGGGACAATAACATCCATTACTGATTTTGATAATGGCGCACTATGAGCCCTGAGCTCACAGACCTATGTGGATTTGGCCTTTAATCTCTGAAGTATTTACAGACAGAGAAGAGTGCATAGCCCTACTGTAGTAAAAGGTGTAAAAGGAGTAGTGTGAACTGCCCCTTTAAGAAAAATTAAAGTTAACCCTTTAAATGCCCAGGACCTCTACACAACCTGAGAAGTGCCACCAGCAGGGTCACTATAAATGTATTTTTAATTTAGGAATCTTTTCCTGTACGGAGACAGGTCGGCAAGTGTTTTTGGTTAACTTCAATCTTAGACAAAACTACACTCGCCTTGATGGGTGAAAAGGGCCCCTATATAACTAGCACTCATAGGATAGTAGTATGTATATACGAGGTAAAACTTAACCTTTATTGGTATATGAAATAATAAATAAAATTAGGGTGAACACACAAACATAAACAAACAACACTTAGGACAACAGATAACAAAAATTATTAAAAAAGTATTAAACAGCGCACCTCCTAATCACCGCAGTGATTGGGGTGGTAAACAGAGGGATTAAGAGGTGCGCTGTTTAATACTTTTTTAATCATTTTTTTTATCTGTTGCCCTAAGTGTTGTTTGTTTATGTTTGTGTGTTCACCCTAATTTTATTTATTATTTCATATACCAATAAAGGTTAAGTTTTACCTCGTATATACATACTACTATCCTATGAGTGCTAGTTATATAGGGGCCTTTTTCACCCGTCAAGGCGAGTGTAGTTTTGTCCACGATCCTGTTACCCCTGGAACCATCCCATAGACTGTAGCAAGAGCTAGCTTCCCTCCCTTCCTTCCCCCCCTCTTTTCCACTCTCCCAATATTAACTTCAATCTTACACTGCTGGACTTATCCATATCCTGTGAGATATCCCTGGAGTGAAAAGATGTAGCTCTTCCGTTAGTAAGCTCTTTAACCTGATGTGTTTACCGAAGACAGTCTGAGAGCTGGAGTAGTCTGTAGTCTTATATTACTACGGTAACATTGTCTATGGTTACCGTTTGTAGCTCAAATTGTAGCTCAAATTGCCGGCAATATTGGCAACAAATGATCACTAATAGGAAAGTGTTACAAAGATCCACAATTTTTTTTGTCATTCTACCCTTAAAAAGAAGTCTACCTTCTACCCACAAAATGATAAAGAAAATGTTGTGGACACATTTTATCATCGTATAGTCGAAGATTTTGAAAAGCTTGCGTCTGAATCTAAAGGCAAGAATAATGTTTCTAAATTAGAAATAGACGCGATGAATAAGTTAGCTGATCATAAAAATGTAGTGATTAAAGCTGCCGATAAAGGAGGGGGTACAGTGATAATGAGCAGAGATTACTATTTAGAGGAATCACTCAGGAACTTGAGTGATAGAACACTTACTCTATTCTGCACACTGACCCTACTAAACTTTTTTCAGAGTTAGATCTTTTGTTACAAAAAGGTAAAAATATAGGTAAAGTATATTAAGTGAAAGTAAATTTCAATTTTTATGTAACAAATTCCCCAAAATTCCCATTTTTTACTTTCTACCCAAAGTACACAAGGACATGAATAGACCGCCCAGCCGTCCTATAATTTCCGGAATAAATTTTCTGACCTTCAATCTGTCTCACTATATTGACACCTATTTAAAGGATTTTGTCTTTACATTACCATTGTATTTAAAAGACTCCACTGAGGTTATCAATACTTTGGATAACAAAGATTGGAAAGAGAATTAATTATATTTGGTGTACGGTAGATGTAACTTTATTATATACCATAATAGACCATACTCAAGGATGCAGCACGATCAAAAGAACACTTGAATAGTCAGGGAAATGTATTCAAGATCAAATTTACTTTATTGTAGAGGGTATTAAGTACATTTTAGAACATAACTTTTTTTCCTTTGAAGGTTTATTTTGCCTTGAAACCAGAGGGACAGCCATGGGGCCAGGTTTGCGCCAAGCTATGCCAATATTTTTATGGGCATTTAGGAGGAGGATTGTATCCTGCAATCCAATTCGTTTAGCACAAACCTGGTGACATGGAAATGCTACATAGATGATATTCTCTTTATTTGTGAAGGTACAGTTAAAAAACTGGAAGAATTTATTGTGTACCTCAATAATAATCACTCTAATTTGAAATTTACCCATAAATACCATGATTCAAGCACAGACTTCTTAGATTTGGTTTTGTATGTAGATCATAACAAAATTCAAACGAAAACATGTTTCAAATCGGTTGATTGTAACAACTACATTTTAAAAAGTAGCTGTCCTCATCCTCATTGGACATTTAATATGCCAAAATTGTTCAGATTTAGATGTATACCAATCTCAGTCCTCTGTGCTTGAACAAAGGCTCATTGAAAGAGATTATCCACCTCTGGAAGTAGCGGAAGCTAAAAAGAAAGCCAAGGATACAGAAAGAAGTCCAACATTAAAATCAAATCCTAGAAAAGAAGACAAAACAAATTTCATTCCTTTTATTACTCAATTTAATTAAAATTAACAAAATACTCAAACATTGGCACATTTTAAAAAGTGACCAAATACTCAAAGATATTTTACCGGAACGAGCACAGGTAGTATATACGAAAGTGAGAAACCTTAAGGACAAATTAGTCCCTAGTATTTGAAGCCTGCACCTGTTGAAAACATAGGGCTGGGAGAGAAACCTAAAGGTTTTTTCAAATGTTCAAAACGCAAAGCCTGCCAGTATGGTAAAGCTAAAACTGATTGTCTTTCTTCTAATATAACAAAAGAAAATGTTAAAATTAAGAACTTTATCAACTGTAAAAGCTGTTCAGTGATTTACTTGCTTCAGTGTCCTTGCAGATTGCAATATGTAGGTCGTACGATCAGACCTTTGCACGTTAGGATTTTGGAGCATGTTAGAAATATCACTATTGGATTAGAAAGTCATAACGTTTCATTACATTTCAAGAAAGTTCATCAATCTAATCCATCATGGCTTTTATATCAAGGCATTGATATTGTCAAGCCTCATTGGAGGGGTGGTAATCATATACAGGAAGTCTCCCAACAAGAGACTTTCTGGATACATAAATTAAAAACCCTCAAACCACTTGCCTTGAACATATATATAAATCTGGTTTCCTTTTTGAATTAATATTGTACTGCTCATTTAATTTTTTGGTCCTTTTATGCCTTTTTTACTATTTTAATTTTGGGTTTCTTAATATATTTGTGATATATTTATATTTATACTTATGTAGGATTTATATTGATATATCTATATAGATATATATTATTAGTATATATATTCATTTATTAACTTGATATTTTGTATTGCGGATCGAATTTAAATGATCTAACTGTTTACTAATAGCTATTTGTCCCCATTTAGACCCTCATCACATAATTCTGCTAATTTGTCTCTGTATTTCCATTTTGACATTACATGTTTGATATGTTATCCGTTTATTATTTATTACCATTGGTTGTTTGTTTATTTACCAATCATATGTGCACCGTTCCCCTTTGCGTCGTGATGTCGACGCCCCTAGTGACTATTTTAACCAGGACTTGTGTACCATATCCATACACCCCTGAAGAAGTTTGGTTAATCTGAACGAAAGGCATAGGGTTACCTTAAAATTACTGTGGATTACCACTGTTCCTGCATTTGGCTGATCTGTAGCTGTGAGACCTAAGTACCCGCTGTGTGCCTTTCAACTAATGCTGCTGAAGGAATTTGACTGGGAGACCAGGCTTGGATCTCCATTGGCTGTGAAGGTCCGTGACATCACCCGCCATCCAAACCCGGAAGTGGGCGCTGTGGGGACGCATCGGTCGGTTTGCAACAAAACACAGGACGCTCCAGCATTACAGAATTACAGCACTACAGGACCCAGAGTGGTCAAGTCGCCTGTTTTACTCGTATAGCATGTGAGTGGAATGAGCTCTTTTGCTCTATAACATGTTCATCAAATTGTGTTGCACTATATTTTCTTTTTCTCTTTTTTATACTACCCTGAGAGTTCCTGTTACCAGATTGCTTTTCTGATCATCACTTCACTACAACCAACGGGAGTTTTGCGCTTTGAGTGTTTTTTGTGACTGCCTATTATATAATGGCTGCTTTAGTCAGTGTAACTCAGCACCTACAATGTAGTCTTATATTACTAAGGTAACATTGTCTATGGTTATAGTTTGTAGCACAAACTGCTGGCAATATTGGCAACAAATGATCACAAACAGAAAAGTGTTACAAAGATCTTGCACTGCTTGGGAACTGGACAAAAACCTGCTATAGAAATCAAAGGATGCTTTAAACCTCATTAAAAATGGCATTGAGGTTTGAATATAAACAAACAACAACAAAAACATAAAAACACTATTATCGAATACTACAGAACTGATTTATATAACAAATATATATATATAATTAAGGTTATGGTGGGTAAAAAATTGACAAAAACCCTCTACAGTAAAGCATAAAGCAACTGTAAATATTACTGTATGCTCATTTACATGTCTCAGATAGGTCTGCAACCCTGGCTTTCACCATTATCACCCAGCACTTCCACTGCAGCAAGGGATTCTGGGAAATGACATGCAAATGAGCACACAGTGCCACCTGTTGTCTCAAGCTCACATTACATGAACAACCCTTAAGCCAATGCATGCTGCTTTAAACACAGCTTTTAAACATAGGCTGGGATGAGATGCAAAGCCAGTAAACCCACTCACAGACAGACTGTTTCAACCTTGTGGGTCTCTTCAGTGTGAGGTTGATTGTACTGGCTTTGCTGGTTTGAGACTGAGAGTAGGTCTTCACCACACATTATTAAGGTTATGGTGGGTAAAAAAGTGACAAAAACCCTCCACAGTAAAGCATATAGCAACTGTAAATATTACTGTATGCTCATTTGCATGTCTCAAACAAGTCTGCAACCCCGCCTTTCACCATTATCACACAGCACTTCCACTGCAGCAAGGGATTCTGGGAAATGACATGCAAATGAGCACACAGTGCCACCTTTTGTCTGTTCCATAGGATATTACTGTAATTAAAAAGACATTATCTTACCGAACTACAGTACCAGCGAGGAAAAGAGTAGGTAGTAAGAGGACACGGGCAGAGAGCAAGAGTGCAACACCCCTATTCAATATGCTGTGCGTACGCCTTCCCATGCTTGAGAAGATTTATGCCACATTCAACTGAATAGGGCTCAAATCTTGCTGAGCAAGGGGAAGATGTCTATACATTTCATTGAACACTAAATATTTTTTTAGCGCTTGAATATTTTCAAGTAGTGCCATGCGTATCATAATATCTAGATATAATTACACCTGTGTTATTAAAATAAAACATTTTACAAGTCTTACATAAGAATACATTATCACATTCTCCAGTGGAAAAGGGTGTTGAGGCTATCCATATTTTATCCTGTCATGCCACATATTAAACAATGTGTTATTTCACCCAATTTTAATAAATGCGATTTTTTTTGTAGCAGTCCCGTACTGTGCCAGAAACAAAAGCTATTGTATCCCCCGAAGCTGGAATGACTGACATGGACCATTTTGCAAACAGTGAAAATCATGCATACAAAATCCACTTAATATTACAATCTTTTCATATAAAATTGCCAGAGTAAGTTGCACTTTATTATTTTTACCATTTACTTGTACGGCACAGCCTTATGCTACAGTACAATAGAGTGGCTATGAATGGCAGTAGAACATAGAAAAATATGACAATACTGGCATAAACTTGTACAATAGGTAAATGCTTTGCAAAGTAACACAGCCAAACTAATTCCCTGTACTATTTTAGCTCTGTAGGCGCAGGCAGATAAAGTGAGTACCATCCAAAAGCTTGGTTTCCCACTACAAAGGCAAATGAACCACAGGGATGTGTTTTTGAAACAAATAACAAACACCTAGGTTTCCAACTTTAGAGTCGTGTATCTGTTTATATACGTACAGCACAGCTATACATTTGATGAACCATTGGTGGCAGGTGAAGATGTTATGTGATTCTAAACACAGAGGGGTTACTGTATGTATCACAGTCACTGGCAGCACAACTAGAAAAGCATTTATCAAAGCAAAGAATCCAACTGCTTTCTATGAGACCTGTTTTCATTGATACATCTGGTGCAGTTTTGTTTGCTCCAGTTGTGCTTTGGTTTTGGAGCTGGGGCTATATTTTGTCATATTACAAAAAGACTGAGACATTGGGGATATGTATAAAAGTCTCCCGAGTTCCAGCTGCAAGACCAGGGTAAATGTGAGGCAAGAACACTGCACCATGATTTATTAAAGACAAAAGATATCCATGTGTAGCTCCCCTTTGGGACTACTATATCATTTAATGGGTTAACTGTGTGGGATCACTCCGGGTTCTTCCCTCCGCATCATGTGATATGGATGACTATGCAGAAGGTATAGCCACTCCCCATTAAGTCTTGTGACCAGTGGTGTCACTAAAGGAAGATAGAAGGGTATATATAGCTCCACCCAATGTTCTAGAAGCAGGTTCATCAGAGTTCAGAATGGGGCCTCACCGTGAGTCCTATAAATAGGTTTGTGTGTATAGCTAAGTGTATTAAGAAGTGTCCTGTCCCCGTTTGTTGTTTTCAGCCAGGAATGTGCCCTTTCAGTAAGCTCCAGTAGTAATGGTCTGAGATTCTTCTTACTATTGAAAAGGAGTAAGCATGCATTTAGTGAGGAGTTATTGGCATAGTAACTCCAGAGTATGTTTGCATCGGCCCAACTGGAAGGACCCTGGTGCAATCCTGATTACATAGCTATGGAAGAAGTACACGGTACATTGTGGTGGGTTACTAATTCCGCAGCCCGAAGTGTATTCCTGATGAGGCCCATCCTATACGTGGCATTACTAACTCAATGTATGAGACTGCCAATGTAACCCTTACTACGTATAACGAGCCAAAAACCTCCCCAGCGTGGGAGTGAGAGCTACAAAGGGGGTGAAGTTCAAAGTATTATGTTTTGCCACAAGTTTCTGTGAAGTGAGATGTATGTCAATACCTTCTGAGCCTTATAGATGGATGTCAAACAAAGCACCTTTTATGTCTTACAAATATCCAGGCGCCCAGGGCCGCTTTATACATTAGGCCGGCTGGGCACAGTGCCTGGGGCCTACGAACCTTTTAGGGCCTACAATATTTCACTTGAAAAAATACCTAATCAAAAATAAATAAATCACAAAATAAGAGAAAACAGCAAATTTTAATTTAAAATGCCCTCGAAGTATCGATACCTTTAAATTTCAAAACAAAAGTATCGATGCCAAATATCGCTAGTATCGAAAGAAACAAGCAAACGATGAAATTAGCATAAAAATGAATACAAATATCGGACACACAGACCTCTAGAAATAAAAGTGCCTAGAGCCGCCGAAGGTCTTAAAACGGCCCTGCAGGCGCCCATCCTTTTTCTATCTGCTTATTCACGCCCAGCCTGCACCTACCCAGCACCCTGAACATGTGTGAGACTGAGCAATGCAATGCACATACTGTAGTTAATCTGATGTAAACTCATTTGGAGCCGGCTAAGGAGGGTTACACATGTATCATATGAGATCTTTCTCTTGGATACGTCTGGAATATTTTTTGCCTTAATTCTTCAGTCGGGGGGCTTTGATAAATAGATATACTTTTGAGTTAAGCAGAGTAATGCAAACTTATTTTATCAATAGCTCTCTGAAATTGAAAACCGCTGCAGGATAGGACAATGAAGTAAGTGATTTAGATGAAAAAAAGTTCTATTTTTAAAAAAATATATTTTTGTTAACCAAAATTGGGTCTGCAGCTTTAAAAAAAATGTATTTTAAATGTTAGCGCTATAAAGTACATAATTTCAGTAGCGGACTTGTTCTATGAAAACCTCTGAGTTGCAGGTGTGTTTGAGGATCAAATGTGTTTACCAAGATGTTTACAAAGACTTCCGCCTGTCTTGTCAATTAGAAATGTATTTACTTTCTTTTGAAAGGATTTAATGTGCAGAGCACAACATAATTGCCATATGGTCATGTTAATATTGCTCTATGCTTTTTCATGAAATGGTTTTGCTAATACAGATTGGTTGGGGGTAAATAATATTAAGGGGATGCAGAGCAGTTTAACATAAAAGTACTGACAGAGTCACAGTGGAGTGCAACACTGGCAATATGATAAAAATGTTCAAATTAACACGTGGAGGTATTTTCACTAAAGTGCAATAACCATTATTGCTTGTTAATGGGTGTTCACTAGAATTGTCCCTTTAATGTATGTATGTATATCTTTATTTATATAGCCATTTGTGTACATAGCGCTTCACAGCAGTAATACACGTGACAATCATATAAATAAGAAATAATACAAATAACACTTGATGGGAATAAGTGCTTCAGACATAAAAGTTTAGGAAATGGAGTCCCTGCCCCAAAGAGCTTACAATCGAATTGGTTGGTAGAAAGAATGTACAGAGACAGTAGGAAAGTGTTCTGGTAAGTGCGTCTGCATGGGGCCAAGGTTTATGTACAGTATGAGGTGTAAAGTATCAGCCACAGAGCTACTCTTATGCTTCGATAAGGAGGTGTGTTTTAAGATGGGTCTTAAAGGTGGATAGAGAGAGTGCTAGTCGGTTATTGAGGGGAAGGGCATTCCAGAGGTGTGGGGCAGTCAGTGAGGAAGGTTTAAGGTGGGAGAGGGCTTTAGATACAAAAGGGGTAGAGAAGATATCCTAGAGCAGAACAAAAGAGTCGGGTGGTGTATAGCGAGAAATTAGGGCTGAGATATATAGAGGGGCAAAAGAGTATAAAAACATTAAAATTGAGGAGGAGAATTGAGTGTGTGATGCGGGATTTGATAGGAAGCCAGGAGAGGAATTTCATCAGGGGAGACACCGAGACAGATTTAGTAAAGAGTAAAGTGATTCTGGCTGTAGCATTTAGGATAGATTGTAGGGGAGACAGGTGGGAGGCAGGAAGGCCGGACATCAGACGGTTACAGTAGTTGAGATGGGATAGAATGAGGGCCTGTGTCAGAGTTTTAGCAGTCAAGCAATAGAGGAAAGTGCGTATCTTTGTAATATTGCGGAGGAAAAAATGACAGGTTTTAGCTACCTTTTGAATGTGGGAGGAGATTGTGAGAGAGGAGTCGAATGTGACCCCTAGGCAGCGTGCTTGTGCTACTGGGTGTATGATCATGCTCCCAACAGTAATGTAGAAGGAGGTAGTAGGGCCAGGCGTGGCAGGAAATATAAGGAGCTCTATTTAAGTCGGCAGAGGGCCATCCAGGATGATATAGCGGAGAGATATTCAGAAACTTTGGTATGTTCAAGTCTATACAAGCTGGTCAGGGCTTCAATACATACTACACAGAATTCCAGGCGTTTAAGCTTCATCTCTTTGGACTTTATAATGTGGATTATGAGTTGTTTTTGCTGCGTTGTTTGCACTGCATTATATTGATGTTTTTGGTAATACATTTATTTTGTAGGGTGCACCCCTTGTTGAGCATCTGTAACTCTCTTCCTTGCTTTTTGGAGGTCTGTTTGGATCTTTATATGTTGCTATTTTCTTGGGTAGCACCATGGTTGTTGGTACATGTTTGATACCACATGCTACTGCTACAAGTTACTACAGAGTGCAGGATAATGAGTAGATTGGTAAAGTGTTCACAAGAATGTCTGTTATTAAGCAAAAATGGCAATCGCTCTGCCATTCACTTGAATTGCCAGTAACGAGCAATAAGGGGCATCACACTTTTGATAATATAGGTAAAAGCTAGGAGACATAGGGAAATGCTCCTACACTGGTGCTTCTAGGTATGCCAACACAGACAAAACGTTGATAGTGGAGCTGAGACAACGTAACTTGAAAGCCCCCAACGTTGCACAATAGCTGCGTGTATGAGTAATCAAAAACAATCCTGCTCACAATGAAAGCCCCATCTCAGCCAGCATAGGGAGACAGAGACTGCGTAATGGAGGGTAAGTGAAGAATACAGCAACACTCACCCGATTGTGTGCGCAGGAGTCAACCCAGCGGCATAGGCGGCTGGAGCGATGTGTTGACACGCTGACTGTCGGGGAAAATAGATAAAAAAGTGAGTTGGCACTCACAGTGACGGCATCTCTATGGTCTCGGCATGGCTTGCTTCAGTCCAGGATAGGTGGGATGTGGAAATGGAAGACTGATCACTGCAAAAAGGGCTGGTGGCTCGCATCCAATACAAAATATTTATTTAATATTGCATAACGGCAGTAAGACAAAAAGAGGTCCTCTGACGCGTTTCCCATCCAGTGGGTGCTTTATCAAAGAGTCTTTCCCACATCCTTTTGAGAATATACCTCATAGTGTATGAGACCTCCTATGTTGATACTAGGAGGTTAGAAAGAGGCAAGTGAGTTTGACATTTTTTATATTTCCGATATCTGCCTTAACATTGTATATCACAGTAAATACATCTAACACATCTCCTAGAAGGTTAATAGCAGGTTAGGATATGCCGGGCCCCACCCTATATTGCCATGGAGATTCTGACTTAATGGAACAGTTTTTAAGTGAGGGTGAAGATTTGAGAAGGTTAGGTTCCAGGTGAAAAGAGTAGAAGAGCCTCGTGGAGAATAGATAAGTAATGTTTATAAAGTAATAGCACAGACCCCCAAAAGAAGGGATGGAGTACTAAATAGTTAAGGAAAAGGAATACGGCATGCCACAGGGGGCCTCAGGAAAGAGGGCTCCCGGGTGTTGGCGGATCAGCTCTAACCGTGGATCTGCACTAATATTCCTCATCAGTCTGTATTGAAGTGGCAGTTCCCAAACAGGCCAAAGGTATTTTGGTCACGTAAGAAAGACCCACCAGGATTCCTTTAAGGGCCTAGAGTAATTGGATTAATACCGATGATCAGTGTTCGACAATTAATTATAACTACACACCCGTGGCGAGTGGATTTAGGCCGCTGGCGAGCCGTGCTGCGGCTCTATTAATTCCCCTGCTAGCGCCAAAATTTTCAAATTTTTTTTAAAATAAATAAATAATCACTCTCCCTGATTGGTCTGACGCGGGGAAGAGGGCCGACTGGCAGCTCTGGGTCAGCCTCTCTCTTCCTTCCCTCCTGCCAGCTCTGGGTCAGCCTCTCTCAAAACTGCGTGTGTGTGTGTGTGTGTCAGAGTGTGTGAGTGTGTGAGTGTGTGTGTGTCAGTGTGTGTCAGAGTGTGTGTGTGTGTGTGTGTTTGTGAGAGGATTTGTGTGTGAGTGAGAGGGTGTGTGTGAGTGAGAGGGTGTGTGAGTGAGAGGGTGTGTGAGTGAGAGGGTGTGTTTGAGAGAGGGTGTGTGTGAGTGAGAGGGTGTGTGTGTGTGTGTGAGTGAGTGTGTGTGTATGTCAGTCAGAGTGTGTGTGTGTCAGAGTGTGTGTGTGAGGGTGTGTGTGTGTGTGTGTGTGAGGGTGTGTGTGTGTGTGTGAGTGAGGGTGTGTGTGGGTGAGAGGGTGTGTGAGTGAGAGGGTGTGTGTGAGTGAGAGGGTGTGTGAGTGTGTGTGTGTCAGTCAGAGTGTGTGTGTGTCAGAGTGTGTGTGTGTGAGTGTGTGTGTGTGTCAGAGTGTGTATGTGTGTGTCAGAATGTGTGTGTGTCAGAATGTGTGTGTGTGTGTGTGTGTGTCAGAGTATGTGTGTGTGTGTGTGTGTGTCAGAGTGTGTGTGTGTGTGTCTGTGAGTGTGTGTGTGTCAGAGTGTGTATGTGTGTGTGTGTATGTCAGAGTGTGTGTGTCAGTGTGTGTGTGTGTGTCTGTCAGAGTGTGTGTGTCTGCCTGTCAGTGTGTGTCAGTGTGTGTGTGTGAGAGAGTGTATGTGTGTGAGAGAGTGTGTGTGTGTGTGTGTGTGTGTATGTGTGTGAGAGAGTGTGTGTGTGTGTGTGTGTGTGTGTGTGTGTGTGTGTGTGTGTGTGTGTGTGTGTGTGTGTGTGTGTGTGTGTGTGTGTGTGAGAGTGTGTGTGAGGGGGTAGGATGACTGACTGGGTCACTATCTCTCTGTGTCGCGCGCTCTCTCTCTCTGTGTGTCGCTCTCTCTCTGTGTGTCGCTCTCTCTCTGTGTGTGTCGCTCTATCTCTCTCTGTGTGTCGCTCTCTCTCTGTGTGTCGCTCTCTCTCTCTGTATGTGTCGCTCTCTCTCTGTGTGTCGCTCTCTCTCTGTGTGTCGCTCTTGCTCTCTCTCTGTGTGTCGCTCTCTCTCTCTCTCTGTGTGTCGCTCTCTCTCTTTCTCACCCACTCTCTGTCTCTCTCTCACACTCTGGAGCTGGATATCTTACTTACCCTATATATCTTAACTGCCCTATACCTACACCGTAATAACCTATACTGCTTTCTTCCAGATCTGACTCAAGCTTCACACAGGAGACATCGGAATCCCCCCTAACCCAGAAGACAGGTAAGAAACACCTCCCCTCCAACATATAACATTGCGGGAATGACGTACCTGGACTGTGGATCAGGTAAGATTACACACACACACACACGTAACAAGGACTAATTGTAGTATAATGTAATACAATAAATAAACATGTCAAAAACGAATGTTGTTTTTACTAGGAATTTATTCAATTTATTTTATTTGATTTTTTAAAGCGGGTTGGGGCGGGACTAGGGCGGGGTTGTGGCGGGACTAGGGTGGGGTTGGGGGTGGGACTAGGGTGGCGTTTGGGCGGGACTAGGGTGGGGTTGGCGGTGGGACTAGGGCGGGGTTGTGGCGGGACTAGGGCGGGGTTGTGGCGGGACTAGGGTGGGGTTGGGACTAGGGCAGGGTGGGGGTGGGACTAGGGCGGGGTTGGGGCGGGACTAGGGCGGGGTTGGGGCGGGACTAGGGTGGGGTTGGCGGTGGGACTAAGTGGCGAGTAGATTTTTTTGTTCGGCGAGTAGATTTTTGGGTGATTTGTCGACCACTGCCAAGTAATCGGATTAATACCGAAGATGATGCCGAAACAACAAGGGGGGCCGGGTCCCACACCTACATAGAGCAGCTAAGTCAATGTACCTCCATTTGAGTGTTAAGAGTGGACACTGATGGAAAGAACATATTCATGTACTGTATGTCTGATATAAGATATAGAGCAACGTGTAAATATGTGTATGAGCGGTCCGTCTGCTTGGGGACACAAATAAATTACAGTTGTACTACAAAAGTTCCTGGCGCCCATTTTTATATATCCTTGCTCCCTCATCGCCCAGCCGCCTGAATCCAGCACCCCGAGTCAAGGTAACCCATGTTGAGTAGTCAACCTTTGCACAACGATGTAACCTCCCAAGCAGCCGGCCAGGGAGGGTTACATACATTCAGCTACCAGTGCACCAGGTATTTTCCTGTAAATCTTCTCTTTTTGCATCTATGGGTTTCAGTCTCCTGATTGAATTTTGGTATACAAACTTGTTATAGTTGACTCACATACAATACAAAAAGACAGAATGTGAAGTGTTCTTGTACTTCATTTGAGTTAACTCCGTCACTGCCAGGGGAGCTAGCAATGCTTTCCCAGCCGTGAAAGGGTTTGTAATCAGCTTTGCCACTATACCGTCCGTGTAGAAAGAGGACAAAAAAATGGAAACACACGACTGAGCAAATGAAAATGTCAGACTACCAACTGGCTTAGCTTTCAGCAATGTTATTACCACATTTTCATTTCAATCAAATGTTTCTCGTGTAACGGTTATTATAAAACAAAACTCTGCAATTATATGTCAATAAACAAAAAAGGTTACCTGTGTTGTAAAGATAAATAATAGAAAAAGCATTTTCTTAGCTCCCAGTGAATTTATTTGTAGTTTTTGTTCTCGAGTATATTAAAAAGTCATTTGATTAAGTACCAGTCGTACAGTAATACTACATATTTGTATCACAGATAGAGGCCATATGTATCTGCAAAATACTTGTAAATGGAAGTGGACTTTATATATTTGCATCGACACGCACAACACCCAGAGGAGCTTATGTGCAAAGAAGCAAAATTGATGCAAATAGTCATTTTCATCTTCCGCCTGTATAGTCGCTGTATTTCTTGATTTGTTGCCCCACAAGCATCAGCTTGCGATTTGGCGAGTGTGAGAAGGAGGTAGGCAGGATGTACAGAACAAAGTCAATCAGTAGATGTACAGAACACCCACATTGCTATGAGATGTATCAAACTGCGCATTATATTTTCTCCCTTCAACCTGTAGCAAACCATCTCCCAGGTTTAAGGTGGCGATACCTTCTGCCTTCTAGCAATGTTCACCAGATGTAGGGAACAATTTCTTACATTTACATAGTTACAAAAAAAACATGTCCATAACGTTCAACCTATGTTAAATTTAGAGGCAGATACTTATTCTATATTTGTATTGACAGTATAGTGATCCAGAGGAAGACAAATAAAAAAACCCCAGTGAAACATTATCCAATGCTGTCTCATGAGGAGAAAAATAAATTCCTCCCTGACCCCAATAATTAATAGATTACTCCATGGATCAACATCCTTCCCAGGGTTACTTATTTGGTATATCCCTGTATACTTTTCATTTCTAAAAAAAAATGCCCAACCTTTTTTTGAAGATAAGAAAGTCAAACCGCGCTCTTGCTTCCTAACAGGATCTCGTAGTGGATCAACTCTTCCCTCTTGCAGCTGATGTGATGTGAAGGCACCCCTCCTCCACAGGTCCCGTCGCAGGATGGCTCCAAACGCGGGCAATAGCAGGGAATGAAACACAAAAGCGCACCGAGGGTCAAGATTTAATTAAAACATGTTAGTAGTAGTAACAATAAAAACTTACATATAAGGGTAAGTACATCCAGTATTCAGGTGCAGAGGAAACAGTCCTGGTGGTGTCCTGGGCATAAAGAGATGGTGCAGAGGCTTACAAGGTAGACCTGCGCGCTGGGGCTGCCTGGCTCAGCACCATATAGTTCTTACTTCCGGGTTGCAGCTTCTCGCAGGACCCGTGAATAGTAGCCCGCCTCAAATGCCGGTTCCCCAGAGAAACTCACTCCGGCGTGCCGAAGGGTCTCTGGTTATTGATGGGACAGCTGGGGGTAGGTACACCTGTGGGCTGACTTCTAGCTGCACCGTAGGGCTTTCGCAACGCGTTTCACACAGTGTTGTGCTTCATCGCCTGATGAAGCACAACACTGTGTGAAACGCGTTGCGAAAGCCCTACGGTGCAGCTAGAAGTCAGCCCACAGGTGTACCTACCCCCAGCTGTCCCATCAATAACCAGAGACCCTTCGGCACGCCGGAGTGAGTTTCTCTGGGGAACCGGCATTTGAGGCGGGCTACTATTCACGGGTCCTGCGAGAAGCTGCAACCCGGAAGTAAGAACTATATGGTGCTGAGCCAGGCAGCCCCAGCGCGCAGGTCTACCTTGTAAGCCTCTGCACCATCTCTTTATGCCCAGGACACCACCAGGACTGTTTCCTCTGCACCTGAATACTGGATGTACTTACCCTTATATGTAAGTTTTTATTGTTACTACTACTAACATGTTTTAATTAAATCTTGACCCTCGGTGCGCTTTTGTGTTTCATTCCCTGCTTTTTTTGAAGATATCTATTGCATCTGCCATCACAGTCTCCATGGGTTATGAATTCCATATTTGGACTGCCCATACTGTAAATAACCCTTTGCTTTGTTGCTGGTGAATACAAATATATGTATGTATGTATGTATATATACATATACTGTACATATATATATACATATATAGTTATTTTAGTACCTCTTAGACACCTCTTTTGTAATGTAAACAAATGTAATTTGTTAGCCTCTCCTCATAAATCATATTTTCCATCCCCTTTATTAATCTGGTGGCTCTTCTCTGTACTTGTTCTAGTTCCATAATGCATTTTTTGTATGAAGTGGTGTCCACCACTGCCCTTCATATTTAAAGGGTGCTCTTACTATTGCTTTATACAGTGACCAAATGATGCTTACTTTCCTTCCATCCATCCATACCCGATTTAATACAAGATAAGATCTTTTTTGCCTTTCAGCTACAGCCTGACATTGGGCACTATAGCTAAGCATGCGGTCTACAAGCACTCCTAAAACCTTTTCCATCAAGGTGTCACAGACACCGACTGCAGGGCTGGAAATCCAGTTGCTGGAATGGGCCGACAGGATTTGATAGACAGGCAAGGTCAGACGCAGGCTGCAGGAGTCAGCGGACATGCAATTGTCAGAGGATAGGCAATGGTCTGGTAATGTAGAGACTCCAAACAATATATGTCAGCAAGCTTACTTACAGCTTACGATAATCGAAAATCTGACAACCAAGAACAGGAAGGGGTGGTTTCTAAAGGCCTCGGTGCTGATTATGAACATATGCTGGTCATCAGGTGTCCGTACCTTTTAGAAAGCTCTCTGCAGAAACAGCAACAGACAAAAAGCAGTCCTAGTGGCAGACAGGCAGGATTCCAGGCAGAATTCCAGGCTAGAAGCGCAGAGACCAGTGTTCAGGACCCACCAAAGACATTCCACACGTAAAGATTGACCTAATTGAATCCCATTTAATTTGCAAGTTTATTCTTATTTCCCAAATATACATTTATCTGTATGAAACATCATCTGCAATTTATCTGCCCAAGTTTACACTTTATCAAAGTCCTTCTGGAGAGAAATTACACTGTGCTCTGGTTTTACTGCCATACACAATTTAGTGTCATCAGCAAAGATTTTTCTCTCTATACCAACCTTAAGGTCATTATTAAGCAAATTAAAAATCAGTGGTCCCAAACCTTGAGGTACTCCGCTTACAACTTTAGCCCAATCTGAAAAGGTTCCATTTATGACAGCTCTCTGTTGTCTATTCTTCAGCCAGTTTCCAATCCCGGTGCAAATATTTTTACTGAGTCCAATTTGCTTTATTTTCTACACTAACCTCTTATGTCGAACCGTATCAAAAGCCTTTGCAAAATCTAAGTAGACCACAACAACTGCATTACCCTGGTCTAAATTCCTACTTGACTCAAACAAAATAATAAGGTAAGTTTGGCACGACCTATCCTTTATAAATTCATGCTGACTATTACTAATAATGTTGTTATCCATTAGGTATTCCTGAATATTAAACAGTACTAAACCTTCAAGTTGTTTCCCCACTTCAGGCTTACAGGTCTGTAATTCCCCGGTTGTGATCTAGCTCTCTTTTTAAATATAGGCACCACATCTGCTTTACACCAATCTTGTGGTACTGAGCCTGTGGAAATTGAGTCCTTGAATATTAAATGTAATGGATGTATACCATCGGGGCCAGGTGCCTTATTTATTTTAATTTTAATTTTATCAATTCACTTTTGCAACTTTTGTTACATTCCTTATAATTCCCGTCCGACTTTAATAATAGTAACTTTATTTCATATAGCGCTTTTCTCCCAATAGGACTCAAAGCGCCTCACAATGACAGCATAGCGAGCAGTACGCAGCACATAGGAGTTTTTACAGACACAGTCCCTGCCCAGATGAGTTTATAATCTATGTTTTTGGCGCCTGAGGAACAGGGAGATAAAGTGACTTGCCCAAGGTCACAAGTTGACACCCGGAATTGAGGTTCCCCTGATTCCAACTCAGTGTCATTGATTACAGAGTCAATGTCTTTAGTCACTGAGCCGCTACTTCTCTAAATCCTGTCTCTTCTTTTCCATTTCTTCCCCTTTTGTTTTATTTAGCTGCATTGGTTTAGACTTGTTCGTTTTATCTTTATTACCCAAAGGTACACACTAGTAAGTGTGTTTTTCTAACAATGTTTAAAAGACTGCCCATTTATATTCCAAATGTTTTCCTACAAAACTATCACCTGAATGTATTCCTTGTAGATTGTTCATTAGTTTGTTAAAATCTGCCTTTCTAAAATGTAAAGTCTTTGTTAAACCCATATAATATTCCTTATGATCATTTATTTCAAATAAAACCATGTTATGATCACTGTTACCCAAATGTTCCCGGACATGAATATTTGATATTACTTCTACATTGTTTGATATTACCAAATCCAGTAATGCCCTCTCCTGGTTGGTTCCTCAATAATTTGGGTCATGTAATTGTCTTAAAGCACCCACAAAAACCATCTGTTGTGATGCTAATCTCATTGCCCCAGTCTATGTCTGGATAATTAAAATCACAAATTATGCAAACATGACCTAGTTTTGCTGCCTTCTCTATTTGCAAATTTTTTTGACTTCCTCAATCTCACAGATATTTTTGGTGGTTTATAGCATATCCCTACAAACATTTTCTTCATACTTTTACCGCCACTGTTAATTTCTATCCACATAGTTTAAATTTTCAGCAATCCCTTCATAAACATCTTTCCTCATAATAGATTTAAAATCCGGTTTAACATATAAACATACTCCACCACCTCTTCTATTTGCTCGATCCCTCCAAAAAATGGAATAACCCTCTAAATTAACTGCCCAGTCAGGAATTTCATCCCACCATGTTTCAGTAATGTCAATTATATCATATTGCTCCCTTCTTACTTTTAGTTCACACTTACGGTTTTCACCAGTCTGTGCTCCAAAAATGGTGCAATGCATCCAAACACATGGCTTCTGCTCCAAAATACCTTAATACACCACACCCACTATTTTTTTCTTTTGTTTTGATTAAAATAATGATGCTGGCTCACATTAGCCAAAGAGATCATTTATCTGTAAGCAACGTTAAAACTAAAATTTGGAGAACTGGAGGAGTTATAAAGAATTCTTTTCATGGTGCAACATAGGATATTCCTTAATAATCTGTTGGCCCTCTTCACAGGATTAGTAGTAGTAGATGAGGTTGAAAAAAAGACGTACGTCCATCAAGTTCAACCTATGCTAAAATTAGACAACAGATACTTTATCCTATATCTATACTTACTTATTGATCCAGAGGAAGGCAAACAAAAAAAACCAGAGTCATATCATCCAATGATATCTCATACGGGGAAAAATAAATTCCTTCCTGACTCCAAGAATTGGCAATCGGATTACTCCCTGTATCAACATCCTTCCCATGTTTACTTATTTGGTATATCCCTGTATACCTTTCCTATCTAAAAAGATGTCCAACCTTTTTTTGAACAAATCTATTGTATCTGCCATCACAGTCTCCATGGGTAATGAAATTGATTTCTATTGTTCAAATACATGCTTGTATCCTCAAGTTTGTGTAGCCGCTGGGTACACAAACTTCTACAATGCCTTACACAAAAATCTTAGTATAGCTGCATCACTATTTGTCTCATTGCTGCATTTTATGGCTAGATTTCTATAAATTAGATCTGTTATAACGAGAAGTTGCCACTACACGCTCTGTTGCATTGATATGCTCTAAAATGGTTGCAAATAACCTATGTACAATAGTTGGATGCAACCCCTTCAGTAAACCATCTCAGTAGGTATTATTGTCCACACACAGATGTAGTAAGGGTTATTTCTCTTTCTGGCACATTATGGTGGGCTACAGTATGTTGTGATATTCTGCATTATTATCACTACCATTGCATCCTATGAAAACACTGATATTCTGCATTTTGACGTGATATTCTGCGTTATGAGTAGGTATAACAAAGCTGGCTACATCTGTATGCTTGTTCATGTATATCAGGCTGACTATGTGTTATGTCATTTTATTTTGTATTATTTGGGGGTTTCTGTATTAATTCCTCTATAAAATGCTCAAAATCTCAATAAAACTATAAAAAACATGTTTTAGATGTTTTAGAAGGAAAAATCATATTGCCAACAACCTTAACTGTATCCCAGAAAAAATAATAATATTCCAACTCCTTTCAAATAAATAAATGAAATGTGTGAGCCTTTAATGCAGTAGTACTGCTTTCAGTTTTCAGGATTGAAGCAGGGGGTCTCCGGAGCTGAACTGTGTTAATTTCAGCTCCAGCTCCGCTGCTTCCTGAGATACTTATGTCCCTAGGGGGTGCCTGTATCTCTTGTGGTGTTTAAAGGTCCAGGTCATGTGGGCCAATAGGAAGCTGCATCTGATGATGTCAGAGCTTCCTATTGGCCTGTGTGTCACAGGACATTTAAACGCCGCCATTTTGTTAGGCACGTAGTTCCCTGGCTGCATAGACACCGGCACCCCTGGAAGCACAGAGTCCCGGAGCTGAAATTAACACAGCTCAGCTTTGAGACCCCCTGCTTCAATCCTGTAATAAATAAAAAAAAAAAATATATATATATAAAAATGAAACCCGTATTGCTGCTTTATTGTAGAAAATTAATCCGTGCACAAAAACGGAAAATATATTATTACAAGTACAGTACAGTATACAGCACAGAATTGAAAGATTTTGCAATTGTTAATAGACACTTTTGCCTAGTCAAACAGCGATATAGCAAAACAGTGCTAATATCGGCAAACAAAAGGTGTTATTTTTAATGTAGAATTAATCACAAAAGTGTAGCATCTAATACACAGGGTCTTGTAATGTAGAAAAATATCAATTTATTGTTAAGGACCTTTTATGTAATAAATTGATATTTTTCTACATTACAAGACCCTATGAGTGCCTACACTTTTGTGATTTATGTTAGATACGGATCCCCTGTGGATTTCGTTGGTTGTGCGCCTGGGGCAACATATACCTGCAGTATCGTGACTGCTCCTCCCAAAGGACATTTTGAATGTACACGTCATTAACGTTTTACCGCTAAAAAAATAAGGCATTTATTTACGTGTGCCGCTAAAAATATCAGGGTCGGCATCCAAATGAGTAAATACTGATTTGCTAATGTTTATGCCAGTTCTCAAGTCCTAATATTTATCAGTACCTGGCTATCGCCAAAAAGTACCGCAAATATTTATCCCCGATCCCAGGCTGACATTAGGCCCATCTCGCCTATTTATATAATGACCAATATAATAGCCATTGTCTACAAAGGCTAGATAACCTAAACCAACCTAGAATAGGTGATAAAACATTACATATTAAACATTTAACAATATATTAACCCATGGGGGCTGGAAGTAGGATTGCAGTGGTGTGGAACTCCACACCCCCCTTACGGGTTTATACATATTTACATGATGGTAATGTACGTGTGTTACTGATTTCCTATGAACAGAATCCCCACCCAAAAATGCTTCCTGAACTCCTGTATTAACCTCTTAGATGCTCAAGTGGTCAGCTACTCATGGGTTCCCATGACTAGCTGACCACTAAGTGCTACTAAAGGATTCATATTTAAATAACACTACACCACCTACTTCCGTTGGCTACCTTAGAGGCTGGTAAAGCATTGAATACTTCACTAACCGCTAAAGCAAACAATGGGTTAACCCCTACCACCATCGCCACCCATTTCTTAGGTCCTAAAATTGTGATAAAAGCACTGTTTTTTTTATTTTTTTTAACCAAGAGAGATATTAATTCTGTTTTAACAGAGGTTTATGACTAGGCCACTGTTACATATTTTACAGAATGTGTGAGGACAACAGATCTGACTTTAATGATTTATTTTACTACCCACCTTCATCGGCCAGCTCATATTAAATATATATTGGTGAGTTTTTGCAGGCTACAATTAGAAATGCTGCACATTAATATATGTATTCAATTATCAATCAATTATATATCATCAATATAACTTAAACCTTTTCCATATGTCAGTGTGGGAAACATACTTTCAATTTAACTTAAATTGGTGCCATTTTATTAACTTATTGGAAGATTGATAAACAGACTTTGGTTATAATGATAAAACATCTGGAAAATATATGCCATTATAAACTTTTTTTCTCTTTTTGACTTTTTAGACTTTTTCGCTACATGATACGTGTTAGAATAAAATGTTCCTGCTATGTTCGCTAAGTGGTTCTCATCTGCCACAATTTCTATGTAATCATTGAAAACTGGTCCGAATCACTCAGAAATGTTTATCAGCAGCTTCCTTGGTGGGGAGCAAATCAATAATTCTGATGCTGCTAGACAGGAGCAGCTGAATGCACTTTCTTTAAGTACTTACACATTTTCACAATTACTTCTCACTGATCAGTAAAAAAAAATTCCATGTGGCTGCAAAACAATTCCAAAGGCTAGGTTTTCTCTCTCTTAGCTTTGTCACCTAACAGTAAACATTATTTTGGCTTTGGTTTTGTACACATACATATATACTGTATATACTATAGCATTTATTCAAATGTATCTTTTAATATTCCAGTGGGAAATTGTTTCAGGTGAGATGATACTCTTTATACTCTTAATAGCCATTATTTCTTTTTCAACTTGTCTTTTCTTTTAAGGACACAGCAAAACCATTGAGTGATTGCCTTTTGATTAATCTGTTTAATTTGTACATTGTCTATCTGCAACTTATAATGCACAGTCCACATCTAAAGTTATATAAGGCAAATCATGAGGGTCATGTGCTTTCTATGAGCTGATAAGTGACTGTGAGAATGGCTGTCATAGTCCTAACACATTCAAGTTCATCACAAAGAAATCTGGACAATACAATAGCTTGATTTTTCCATACTATTGATGTATTTCAATTTAGTGCTGGAAGTGCAGGTAGAGATGAATAGAAAAAAATGTAGCAGAGATGGTATAATGGACATCAAAAGTGTCAGCAAGGTTTCTAATACAGACCTCCTAAATTACAGTTTGAAACAAGCTCACAGTATTTCTTAAAGTGATTAACCCATTAGGGAGTTTTTGGTTTGGTTTTGCTACAAAAGGAGTTTTTATTGAAAAAAGAGGAGAGGCAATTCCGAGCAGGTTTCCATTAAAGTAGGGGGTGACAAGTTGTGATATTTACAAACCCACACTTACACCACGATTCAGTAAGATCCAACAAGGGGTATCGGAGCATGATAGAGCATATGTGTACAAACATGTGGTAACTAATACAGCTCAATTACCCATAGGATTAATTTAGAAATGTTATAAAAGATACTGTTAAACCATTTATAGGATGCATATACCATAGTAACTATCAGCCCTTGTAGGTCTAATGTGGACCATTACTAGCACTTTAAGTTGGGAGGGACTGAAGTGTTAACTCCATCACTCTGCAGGCAAACCATGCCATAGATGTACAGTATGCGGTGCTATGATGTGGACAATTAACTTGAGCAGGGCTTTAAAAGGCAGGAAGTTGCTCCCTGTCGGTGCTCCTTGTTCCATAACCTGCAGAGACATGTCAAGAGGCTGTGGTGACTGCCCAGAAGTGTGTACCTGAGAGCTGCAGGACCCTGCAGCTGTGAACCAGGTTAGCCAGGAGGAAGTGAAACTGCCCCGAGGATGTGCCTGGCACAGAAGATGGACTTACCTCAGGAGCCTAAAGTATTGATACATGTAGTCTGCTTTTGTTGCACTGCCTGTGAATCAACTATCCCTGAGTTTTCTTTAACAGGTCAGTGGGGTAGCCATCCAGGATAGAATACTTGAATGAGCCGATTTTAAGCTCCAGGACTGGCGTATAAAATGATCAGATAATGTCAATATTAGATAAATGTAATCGGGTTAACTGAAGGCATAATCATACACGATCCTGTGAAGATATAGAGGTGGTGCTGATTTGCAGGAATCACTGAGAAAAAGCAGTATAGGGGAGAGGAAATACAACCAGTAGGATGAACCAAAAAGGATATGTATTAGCTCAGAGGAACAGCCCGGTCTGGAAGTTCCTCCCCAATGTCTAATATAATAATAGTAGGGTGCTTCAGCTGCTCCCGTGGTGTACCGTCTCCGGTCCCGCTGGTATGTCTTCAACCGCTCATGCGCAGTAGGGATGGACTGTCTAGCAATGGATCGGTAGTGCCCCCAGGTGTCGCTCCAATCGTAAAATGATGCAGTGAAGCAGCAAAAAGATATTGATACATTTAGTCTGCTTTTGTTGCACTGCCTGTGAATCAACTGAGTTTTGTTTAACAGGTAAGTGGGGTAGCCAACCGGGATAGTTAGGGGCAAGATGTGCCCTGTATAGTTAGTGCTCAGAGAGGAACAAGGCATTTTGTTTGTTTGTTGCTTTGTTTTATGCCTTTAAGAATAAACCTGCTAACAGATCCTTATGCTTCCCATCTTTAATATGAGAACAAAGATCCTGCAATGTGGCTGAATTTTCACAAAGTCCATATAACGAAACTTTACATTTTATTTTTATCTATACAGTATGTGCATATTTATATGTGTTTAAATGGTTTTGCTGCACAGAGGATCCATATAGAATAGGTCAGTCTTTTCCGCTTGGATTGGGGATCATTTTTATCATGTTACGTCACCTTTATGTTCCTGGAGGACTGAGGAGACTTGTATCTTTAAGAGACTATTTGGCCCTTTTTCTGTACGGTACGATAGTGCAGATGACGTGCTATCAAAAGTCCCATTGAAATCATCTGCACTATCACACCTGATAGAATGAGGGCCTTGTCCTTTAGAGTTTTTAAGGGAGAGCGGATATATCACTCCTGATGATGAAGCAAGAGTGAAACGCATTGAGTGGACATTTGCGCAAGGAAGGTAACAGACAGAGAGCAGAGATGGAGACCAGTACCGTAAGTTGAGAACACAAGATCACGTCATACGGAAGTAGATTGAGATAAATGCCATTTCGGTGAGATCTATTTGGCTTCACTCTGACTCTGGTGTTCTCTAAGTGCGATTTTATCTTTTTTATATTGTAAGTGCACTGTGCATATCTTAAATCTTTTCTACTAGTGAATAAATCAAATTACACTATGTGGGCGGTTTTTCCGCTTTCTGTCTCCTAAACCATCATATAAGCCAAAGGATCACAGCTGAACAAGGGGGAGATGTTGAGAAGGTGATCCCTGAAAAGTACACCTACAGTACGCTTATACCAAATCGTAGAAGGAGGCTTTTCCAGAGGCTGATTCCATTTTATATGCCCATATCAAGAAATGATCTTGTGAGTTTCTGGATTGAATAGGGGAGGTGTCATTCCCATCACACTGTCTTGTTTTTCCTTTTGTCTTTTTCCTGGGCTATCTCTTCTCTCTGGGTGAGAGAGACTTACCTGTGCTGCAGGGACAGATAAATTGCTAGATTGCATATAGATTTGTCACTGTCACTGATTTGTAATTGGCCACTCATCACAATATTGCCACTGTTCTATTCAAGAGCGCAATTTACTTTTTGTTCCAACATTAGTTATGCCTTTAAGTAATCAGGTAGTAGGGAAATTAGAAAGGGGTGGCGTGACAACATGAGTAGTACAATGCAGTTTGAGGGGACCACGTGTATAGAAAGTGAAAACAAAAATAACAGGACAAAAAAATTGTCTTTGGAGGAGGAACAGACTGGATGAGAAACTTCCTGAGCTAAACCATAAGACACCTTCCACTGCCCAAAGACACCTTCTAGCAATGGCTCCCAACCCTCTCTTAGGGAACCCCCTGCCACACCAGGTTTCTGTGACACCCACCCAACATTCTCTTCATATTCAAATTAGGTATGTTTACCTTTGTGCAGGGCTGTTGGTTTTTCCACACCTGGTGTGGTTGGGGGTTCCTGAGGAGAGGGTTGGGGACCACTTACTTACAACTCATTCAAGTGTAAGGGCAGGAAGGTGTTTTACAACCCCAGAAAGTGTCATTAAAATAAACGCCTGACCATTTTTTCCCGTTTCGGGAAGGAGTGGTTAAGGTCATGCTTGTGTCAAATCTACAACTCTTGATTCAATGCACAGCCACATGTCTCAGGTCATGAAAAATATAAACGCGAGCACCATTTTTCATCAGTGCACAAATATATATATATATACTGATGCTGAAATGAAAAGCATGTTCCGCCTGGTAAAAGGAGTGGAAAACCTGCAGGATCGGAGGTTCTTTGTTATTATACATAATACAAAAAAGGTAGCGCAGAAGCAGACAGACAGAGCATTTAAATGAGTATTGTTAAAAGAAGAAAAAAATCAATATGCAAAGTTTGAATGTAAACTCGGGTCTGTCCCAATGGGGCCACTGCTGTTTGACTATTTGCTAGTAGGTGTTAAACAAATGTAATTGATTAACACATCTCCTAACAATGGCACTATCTTAAATACGAACAGCAAGTTAATCTCTGAATAATCTCACCTTCCATCCTGATTCTGCAGCATTTCTATGTACAGGCATACCCCGGTTTAAGGACACTCACTTACTCGCGAGTAAGGACACATCATCCAACAGGCAAATGGTAGTTCACGCATGCGCCTGTCAGCAAGTCCTGAACAGACATACCGGCTCCCTACCTGTACCGATTCAGTGCGCAAGCGGGGAGACTATAGAGGCTGTTACAAATGCGTTATTTACATCAGTTATGCACGCATAGGACGATTGCAGTACAGTACATGCATCAATAAGTGGGAAAAAGGTAGTGTTTCACTTTAAGTACATTTTCGCTTTACATACATGCTCATGACCCATTGCGTACGGTTAATGCGGGGTAGGCCTGTATTACTACTCTGGGCGATTTTTGCGGGGGAACTAAATAAAACAGCGTTTTTTTCAAATCTGTATTTCTAGCACTCTCTTTTTTATTTTTATTTTTTAAATAATCACCAAGAAACTACAGTATAAGGATTACTATACCCTCCCTCCTCCTCTACAAAACCAGCACTGATATTACAAAACGACAATGCATGTCTACTGGACGGCCATGCATCTTACTCTATAGTGCCTGTCTAGTGTTAATATAAAATGTCACATTTAAGAATGGTCAAAAAGATCGCGGCTCTAGAATGGCGATTTTCTCCCCAAATCCTCACGCCAGGAAAATTTGGGGTGAGGCTGGGGAGAAACTGCTGAGAAGGCGGCGAGAGAGGACTTAGAAATAAAAAATGCCTTTTTCCTGCATCGGATTGATGTTAGGAGCCCCCGGAGCTGATATTAATGGGTATCAGCTCCGAAGACCCCGGCATGAATCCCATGCAATAAAAATACATTTACAGGCAACTTCATTACCTTAGTGGCTAACCGCTAAGGCAATAAAGGGGTTAACTACCAGTGCCATGTTTATTGTGGGTAGCAGGGGTGGGTGAAGGTGGTATTTGTCTCTTGGTGGGTGTTTAGGCCTTGCGGGGGGTTGCGGGTGGAGTTAACCCCTTTATTACCTTAGCAGTTAATACTGCTAAGGTAATGAAGGGATTAACCCCTCCCGCTACCACCTGGCAGGCCTAAACATCCATCCTTGGGGCTACTACCCCATTCACCCAAGCCCTCTACCCACAATAAAAAAATAAACACAAAAACCCTAGTACCCACCTCCTCTACCCCAACACCCCTCACCCCCCCCCCCCGCCACATACAGTACAGTAATGGGCAAAATTACTATTATCCACATATGGATAATAGCTCATTTGCCCAATCAAAATCAAACCATCATTAGCCAAACAGCATAAATAAAGTAAATGCAACTTTCTACTTACCTCTGCCATCATGAAGGGCATCCTCGGCAGCATACTCCAGATCCAGGTCCTCCGTGGGCAGCAAAAGTACATGAAAAAATAAATCTAATGGCCCCTAGGGGGTCTTCGGAGCAGATCCGCGTTGATTTGAGGTCCGGGGACCCCCTGCTTCCCGAGATAGAGGCCCTGTTATGGGGTGCCGGTGTCTCCTATGCATTTAAATTCCACGGTCACATGACGCGAGACATTTAAATGCATAGAAGATACCAGCACCCCATAACGTGGCCTCTATCTCGAGAAGCAGGGGATCCCGGACCTGAAATCAATGCAGTTCTATCCGGAGACCCCTTGCTCACGTACACTAGTATTACAAATGTTATTAAAATCTTGAGATTGCTGGCGAGATATGCGCAGGCCAGATCGGAGTAGGTCGCCGGGTAAGCCCTTTTGAGAGAGGTGAACATCACGCCGCTGGCTCCTCGTTTGTTTTGGGCATTTTGCTATCGCAGGAATTCGAGGGTTTCTGAATACCATGATAGCAACGCTCAAAAAACTGGCAGCGTCACCGTCCCAGCGATTTTTTTATGAAGGCTTTTAGAATAGATCCCTACGTGTCTTTTGTGCTGTTGCGACCACCAAGGTAGGATTAACTCTGCTAGGGGTCCCATTTGGACACATGAACCCCATGCAGCTCGATCGCGGCCGACACTGTCCCAGGCGCCGGCGGCTTTTGCTTCTTTGTCCGCAGTGCCAGGTCCAGCGATTCTTACTGTCTGTATGTGCTAGCACTAGAATGGTTTACACGTGAAAACAAACAACTGAAAATATAACAAGATTTAAGATTCTAAAGACCAGATTATAGATCCTTTTTTTGGTGCATAGTATACCTCTTCCTTCATTAGGATACTAAAAACAATGGTATGTCACATAACAAGCAAGTCATTTATTATCTTCAAAAGCCGTATAACCCAAATCCGCGGTGTCACTGTGCCTGTTCTCTGAGAGTTATAATTAATAAGAGAACATATCCAGTATGTCTGACACATTTTAGGATTTATCTCCTGCTGTTGGCGAAACTTCCAATCCTTTTATCTTCAGAACCAGAGTTAGTGTGGGCTATAAATACAGTATTGAGTTCATTAATAGGTACACCACTTACTTTACACGATAACAATGAAAAAGGACAGTTCGTGTTCTAATTAAACTTGGGCCAATTGAAAAACACAGAATAAGTTCTTGAAGTGGCATACAGTAGATACTATGACACAGATACGATTGGGTGTTCCATTGTGAATCAGGGTTCATATCAAGGGCACTATCAAACAGCACAAGAGTGATTAATGCTTCTCATGCAGTTGTGGTTAGCAATAATTAAGGCTCCCAGCAAGGGCAAATGGAAAGATGTAATCAAAGTGAACCCCCAGTGAATGGGCCATCTGATTTGAATGAGATGGTTGCTGCATCATCGTAGATGCACGCAGGTTTTTGCATCAGCATTGTTAATGTAACAGTATTTCCCTGGCCCAATCTCATATTGCCCCCTTTCTGTGGAAACTGACCCATGTTACAAGGCATAATAGTGTGGTGCACCTGCTCGCTTACAGGACTCCTGAGTCTCCCGCTTGATGGTATTATGGGGAAGGTCAGGACAGGCTTCTGGGGACATACCCAGTACGTACTCACGGTGACAGCGCCTCCATCTATTGCAGGCCCCAGGATATGTGGTGGAATCCCTGGAATAGAACGTCCCACTCAGGGATGAGAGATTCCAGTCTCACAACCGCTTCCTTATAAATCAGGAACACTTTATTGCACCAACAGCATAGACTGGAGCAGAATACACAGCACAGGAACACAGGAGTTCTCCTGCAGGATGGACCTGGCCATTCACTCCCAGTCAGGGCCCTGGAAGCAGGCCTAACTCTTCCACTACCCCCTATCAGAGTAGTGGGAACAGTCTACCCGCCTCTCCCCTAAGGGAGGGCCCACAGTGTGGCAGAGCCCTGCACAACTGGTTTTGTTGACTGAGCTCTTCTCAGGGTAGGAGCAACTCACTAAATACAGGAAATGCAGATCATTAAGACAGATCCAACAAGAGCCCGCCCCTGTCCCTTATTGGACACAGGCCTGACTGCACTGCTTTCTTTGCCTCACTGATCTGCAGTAAGTGGAGAGAACCCATGATTACTCCTGGCAAACTTACCCTTACTAAGTATTACTGCCAGGAGGAGAAAGAACTATAGCCCCAAAACTACCCAGGGCTACACTACCATTCATTCATAATGCACCTATACATACAATGGTACAATTCAGGGTGAAATTGTAAAGTACAAAATGACAGTGATACTAAGGGGAGCCTCTGCTTCTTACCTAAGGGGCAAATAGAACACGTAAATGCACATGTATTGGTGTAGAGCAGGGGTACGCAAACCTTTCAGATTGCGCCCCCCTGCCTGCTCTCTTCCCAACCTTTCAGACTGCGTCCCCCTGCCTGCTCTCTCCCCTGCCCCTCCCCCTTACCTTGTCTCCATCTGCCATGGCAATATGATGTCACGTGACCCCGCGGCCTCATTTGATGACGCGTTGCCCGAAGCCAAGGTAAGAGAGCTGTGTGCAGTCCCCCGGCATTTAATGCTTTGGCAAGAGTGCGGGGCTACTGTAAGCGCCGCCTCCCCCCCTAAAAAATCTCACGCCCCTTGCGCACCCCTGGTGTAGAGAGTCTTGTGCAGTTGTATTTCTGCGTCTGCTCAGCATACTGTAATCCTAGAACATGGAACATTAATACTTTGTTGAGTGGCACTCTAAAATGTCGTGATAGCTTTTATGCCTAACTTAGCCCTGATTAAGGGACTGAAATGTCGCACTGCTAGACATGTAATAAAGCCTGCGAATTTGGGATGAAAAGTGTCGCCTAATAATTATTTCGTGCATTATAATACTTCTTGGGACATTCAGGGCACTCCGCTCCATGCAGCGAATATGTTGAAGGTTTTGTTTTTTATGCAGGGTTATAATACCTGTTGGTCAGCATTGGTTTTTCAGTGCTTATTCTGATGTGAATAGACACTTCACTTTTTCGTGCACTTAAAGACAACTGGTACTGTAGCTACAGTATAGGATTTATGAGAAATGTTCTTCAGGTTAAAGTCTTGGGCTGTAAGTTAATGTTATATGAGCTCTTTAACGTTCTAACACTTCTCTATTTGCTGCGTGCTGCTATATCCACTGTAGTTTCTTAATCATGGTTCTTACGTTGACTTTTATTGGAGTATCAGTGTGATAGTGCCCCGACTTATTAAAGTCTCCCGGCAACAAAACTGGGGCAAAACATCTGCACCCCATTTATTAAGGAAAACCATCCCATTTATACTGATGGGATTTATTCCTTTTGCTAAATCTGGTGCAGAACTGTTTCACCAGCTGTGCCCCAGTTTTGATACATCTTTCCCTTTAACTGCCTTTAGGTCAGGTTTGAAGGCTATCCCAGCTTCAGCACAAGTGGGTCAGTGGCAATGACTGAGCTAGTCACGGATTGAGCCCCCTGTGCTGAAGCAGGGATATCCTTAAAACCTGACCTGTTGGGGGTTCTTGCGGACTGGAGCTGGGAACCCCTTGACTAAGGCAAGTGTGGGGGTAAAAAAAAATATATGCAGCTAACAAATATAATTCCATTGAAATGAATAGGACTTTTTAAATATATTTTTTAAGACATCTTTGATACATTTTTGCCTTAGAATTACAACACTTTTTCCTCAGCACATATAACCATCAATGTGCTATGTACAATGTAATCTTGGCATAAGAATAGAATGACCAATATTTGTATCAAACCTGACCAGGTACTGTCTGAGCAGACATGAAGGTGTCTGCGAGCCAATATCTGCTTAACTGACGAGTTTCTTACTGCAGCTGCAATAAGCGTGCCCTCAATTATTCAAAAATATGCCAGAGCGCTCCCTTACTTTTACATGTGTAATTATACTGGAAATCGCTTAAATAAAGCCCTGGTCCAGGCCGTAAAACCTCAGGAGGCCTGCGCGTAATTATAAGACCGGGTTCTGGACTCCTTCCACTTGTCAGCCTCCTTTCCACGCGAAATGTCACGCTGCCAGTTAAGTACCTAATGCACAGCAGAGTTCAAATGGTTAAAGCAATTTAGAACTGAAGAGTGATTTGAACTAAATCTTTCCCTTCCACTCACTCTTTCTTTTGAGGAACTTAGCAAATTTAGGTATATAATAAAGTCATTAAGTTTTAAAGGTTTTTTTCTCCCTCCCCCCCCCCCCCCCCGTAGGCGCATTATGGGGGAAATCCATCACTTCCAAGGCCTGTTCTTGCCTTTCCTGTTATTTCTTTTCAGCTTTTAATACTAATAAGCTTCTGCTATCAACAGCCCTTTTGCCCTTGTTTTCTGATTATGCTTTCTTCGTGCAATAATCTCCCTTGTGGCACTGCAAAAGAAAACTACTATATACTGAAATCTTGTCTAGATGTGTGAGAGTAATATACGTGTCATTTATTAATATTAATGAGTTGCTACTACTGACTCAAAGGGATCTTGTAATACATACAGTATGTGCAGCCTCTGCTACAAATATATGTATATCGTGTACAATACGGAATGAATCTTCACCTATCACACGGTGCGATAAGGAATAAGGAACACTGGCCCTGATCTGCTTGGCAACGACATCACAGAAGATACGGGATTGGATACAAAGGATCCCAGATAGAATGAGACCATACACAGAGAGTGGGAGTGTCAATCTGATAAAGACACAGAGATACACAGCCCAGGTAAGGCCTCGGGCATGGTCAGCGCGTAAGGCGCGCTTGTACTTACCTGTGAGCCCATACAGCCGCAATTAGAGCGGCTTTAGTAGGGGCTCGTCTACGCTTCCGCAAGCGTGCGGAAGCGTAGGTCTTAGCAGAATTTTAAATTTCAGCGCTCGCCGGAGCGTAGGGCCAGTCACGTGAGCGGTTCGCCCAATGAGGGCGAACCAGCTCCGTGACGTCACTGGCCCGCTCGCCGACACGCCCCCGGACCGCTCGCTGTCTAAGGCCAGGGAAGCATCTGCTTTCCCTGAGCCTCAGCGTGCCTCCGCACGCCAGCAGGAACCCTGGCCGAGGCCTAACAGTGAGAGGGGCTTAAGAGACAGCCTGATATTCACAGATGTTGAAATAGGAGGCTTGTAAGAGATTGCTAGCTAAGGAGAAAGAAAGTGAGAAACAGCTGCAGAAACACGTCTCCCACACATAGAGAGAAGTGTGTTATGAGGAGTAGAGTCCACAGAAATAGAGATCCAGATATTTGCTGGGCTGTTAGAGAGTGGCCGGATAACAGACAGCCGGGAGGCATTTTCCTGCAACTTAAGTATCCTTTACCAATTAAACACACACTTCACAAAATGTTTCACCCTGAACAGGCCTGCACCGCTACTACACGCCAATAAGTGAGATAAGAGCTCCCGCCCAGTGCTGGCAATAATATTGGCCTACGAGGCATCTACATCGGACACTGGAACTAATAACATGAACAATTTTGCAGTGTCCTTGTTTATTGTGTGTTGCAACTGTATATACAATATATGTTATGGGATATTGTTTTCATAGAAAGTGGGGTTGACCAGGGGGGATACATTACCAGTAAATATATGCACAAGTCTCATCTGGTTTAATTCAAGGGGTTCAATATCGTGTACTAAGGGAGGAAGGACTCGTGCCCCACCACAGCACATATAGACTGTGGAAATAGAGGGGTTACATATGAGTTGCAAATATTCTGAAGTAAAGAACATTTATATTCACAACTTCCATAGAACGTTCCATAGGTAGGGAGAGATTAGTCAAAAAAGTTTAAGATGTGAGAGGGCTGTAGATGTGAAAGGGGAAAAGATGAGACAAGCTCAGGTTGAGCGATATAGACGAGTAGGGGTAAAATGGGATCATTTTGCAGTTTATATGGAAATGAATAGGAAGCCAGCAGAGAGAGTCCAGGAGGTCGAAAGCACATACACCCCTAGAAGAGCAGGAGATAATTTGGGCAGCAGGGTGTTGAAAGGATTGTAAAGGAGAGAGCTGTGATGCAGGGAGGCCAGATAAAAGAATGTCACAGTAATCAATATGGGAGAGAACATGGGCATGCATTAGTGGATGTTTTAGTGGAACATAGAAAGATTTAGTAACAGCGTTTATATGTAGGGACAAGGAAAGGAAGGAGTTGAATGTAACTCCTTGGGTGGATAGTAGTGTTGTTGACTGTAATGGGGAAGCGAACAATGGGACCTGGTTTGTGAGGACATATGAGACGCACTGTCTTTGCCATGTTAAGATAGAGGAGATGAAGGGCCATCCAAGCTGAGATCGCTGATAGATATTCTGTAATTTTTGACTGAACTGCAGGTGTAAGGTCAGGTAGATAAATATAGTTGTGCATCATCAGCATAGAGATGATGGGTGAATCCAAATGAGACAATGAGGTCACCCAGTGGGAAGGTCTAGGGAGAGAAGCATAAGAGCCTAAAACTGCGGTACACCGATAAAGTTCAATAGAGGTCAAGGAGGAGTTGGCATAAGAGACAGTGGAGGAATGTGAGAGAGGTAGGAGGAAAACCAGGAAAGGGCAGTGCTGTGGATACCAAGAGTGAAAAATGTTTCGGTGAAGCGATTGGCCAACAGTATTGAAAGCTGAGGAGAGGTCAAGAAGAATCAGAATGGAGTAGTTTCTTTGAGATTTGGCAATATGGAGGCCATTAGCTACCTTGGTGAGTGCAGTTTCTGGTGAGCAGAGGTGGGAGTGCGGGTCGCAGCCTCTTAGGGGGTGCAGTTCGGGCTGGCGGTGACAGCTGGCGAGGATGAGTGAGTGGAGCAGTGCGTCGGTCTGGTGGAAGCGAGAAAAAGGAAGGAGAGAGAGAGAAAGGGGGATAGAGGAAGAGAAAGGGGGATAGAGGAAGAGAAGGGGGATAGAGAGAGAGAAAGTGGGGAGAGAGAAAGTGGGAAAAGAGTGAGAGAGGGGAAGAGATAGACAAGGAGGGAGATTAAGAGAGTGAGAGAAGTGGGGAGAGAGTAAAAGGAAACAGAGAAAAAAATGGGGAACGAGAGAGAGAGGAGGGGGGGTGAGAAAGGGGAAAGAGAATGAGGGGAAAGCGAGAATGGCAAAAATATATAGTTCCTCCTCTGCTGGTTAATATGCTGTGCGGAAACCTGATTGGAAAGGGTCAAGTAGGTTATGAGAGTAGAGAAAGTGAAGTATATGTAAATAAACAATTTGTTGCCGAAGTTTAGAAACAAAAGGCAAGAGGGGACAGAACGATAGTTAGAAGGGGAGGCAGGGTTCTAGGGTGTTATTCTTAAGAATACTGTAGGTCGAACAATAGCTTGTTTAAAAAGCGATGGAAACCAGAACAGATAGATGAGTTGTAGAGGTTAGTGAGGATGGGGACCATGGTAGAAGAGAGAGTTTTGGGAAATGGAAGGGAATGCCGTTTAATAAGGGTCAGGTGAGAAGGAAAGTAAACAGAACTCTCGATAAAAATGCAGCATGAGCAAATATTTGAGAGGCTATTACTGTGTCTGAACGTCATCTAATGAATGTGATAATGAGGGTGCTTATGGTATGATCAATTCTGGTGTTTCTTAGGCTCATTGTGGTAGTTGATGGAGGCACATTTAAACTATTAAGGCCTAGATGTACTAAACTCTGTTATGTCACTTAACGTGACGCTAACCATTGGTAAAATCTCGTGAATGCTCACGCAGTATACAGTACACTGGTCATTAATGTCATGTTAATTTATGATTAGCATTAATATTAGCGGCCAGTAGTAAAAACGATATTAAAATATTATGGTAATTATCCATAATCATGAACATATCCAATCCACTAAACTGTGTTAAGATGAATGCGTCTGAATAACACTACATTAAATAAATCAGAGCTAAACTTGGCAGTAGCTGTGATTTATTACCAGGGGAAAACCTATAATGGTAGATATGAGTTAATTCAATAAAGTTGTATATTGACCGCTTAGGAGTCTATGTGGCCAGCTAGCCATTTGCAACCCATAACTACCACTAAGAGCTTGTAAGGGGGTAATATATCCCTCAAACAACACTAACTCCAACCTTGCCTACCAAAGAGGCTAGTAAGGCTTGCTTGTCATGGCATATAGATAGGCCCTAGTTCCCTCACATAACATGTGGGAAGGACCATGTGTTAGGAACAAGCAATCAGATTGGTTTAACTACATGTTAAAATCAGCCAAGCAACCAATTTGATTGGTGCAAAAAACACGTGCTAAATTCAACCAATCAAACTACTACTTGATTCTAGCACATGGTCCTTACCACAAGTTATGTGAGGGGGACAGACCCTATATAAGGTCCATGCCCTCACATAACACAGCTAATCGGCAGTGGATAGAGGATGCTGAGGATGGGGCTGTAGTTTATGAAAAAAAGGAGACCAAGAAGCAGTTGATTGTTTCAATGAATTCACTTAGATGATTTGGAGGGAGGGTGGTTGACACCCCTGGGGGGGAGGGGTGGTAGGAGTTCATCACTTACCTGACATAGCAGCTAGTAAGATAGAAAATACCATATTAGCCTCTTTAGTAGGTAGGGGGGAGGGGGTAGTTAGTGTAGTTTGAGGTATATATTAACCCTTTTGTATGGCTTGCCCACGACTAGCTGGCCACTTGGGCTACTGATGAATCAATACATTACAAAATGAATGAAACGGTTATCATGTAGTGTAGGTATTGGAGTAACGTCCGTTATTTTAAGATGACATAGCATTATCCTGAAATAACATGACATTACCCTAATGCCAATGAGCCCAGTAATGCTGGGATATTTCTGCATACAATTAGCTTTGTGAATGGGGTATTAAGTCAGGGTCATAATGTCCGTTCCTGTTGTAAGTAATGTCACCCAAAAATCCCTGATTTTCCGGAGCATCCAGGTCTACGAAGCTTATCAGGAAGGGTAGTCCATCTCTAGGGATTTCCTTCCTGGTGACCTGCCTACTGCACTGCTGTCTCTTCTGGCCCTAAAGCAGGGGTGGCCAACTCCACTCCTCGAGGGCCACCAACTGGTCATGTTTTAAGGATATGAAGTCAATGACTGAGCCACTGATTGAGCCCCCTGTGCTGAAGCAGGGATATCCTTTAGGATATGGCCCTTGAGGACTGGAGTTGCGCCATCCCTACCTTAAAGGTTTTAAATATAATCCTTGTGGCTCACTTGCACCCTGTAAAATGCAATCAGAAAGGCTTCATTGTCCGGTGCGGAAATGGACTATTTTACACACAGACATCTGTGAAATTCTTTTGGAAATTTCCATGAAAGAAAGAACCCTGCGAAAGGTACAGTAGAAGAACCGCATGTCCAGCTTTAGCGAAACAGGCCCATCATGGCATATCAGTATATTTCTTCAATTGCCTTACATCTCCATGCGTTCTGTATTAAAAGGTTGCCAAGCTGAACACAGATGAAACATAAACGTGTTTTTTCTGCGTAGAGAAAAGAGCTACAGTCAACCAATCAACTTTCAGTGGTTTCCCTACCCAGGAAAACACAGTAACACAGTTCTAGATCAGCTGGTGTTCCTATAGCCCAAACATATTTATTTTCCTAGTCATTTGGCCTGAACGAAACACAGCCAATGGAACATAATGCTGTCACAGCATAATAGCCTCCTGCTTTACAAAATAAACCTTCGGCCTCCACATCACTATTTACCGAGCAGCCGGAACCTATTACCCTGTCACAACATTCTATTTCATTGATATTATCTCTAAAGTGATGCTGAAATTAGATATAGTGGAACCGGAATTTTTTTCTCTCTTAATATTATTGGAGGGATCTTAAAAAAAAGCAGAGGTCACGTAAACAAAATAGGCAATTCAGATCAAAATATCTCAAGCAAATTGTAGTGAACATATGGAATTGGTTAACAGGAAAGGTAATTGAAACAAATGGCTCCAAGAGACAATTTGCCATATTTCAGGAGTGGAACCAGTAAGATTCAGAATAGAGCTAGGAACAAAAGTGGTGAAGCGAGTTGGAATTCTGTAAATAAATTCATTTGTTAAACTTTCCAACTCTGTCACCAGTTTCTTCTCAGATGTTTCGCTATACATCAATTTTTTTGTCGAGTGTATCTACCTTTAGACTCAATTAAACTGCAGGGAATTGACTTATAATAACATAAGCATTCCCCATGTACGTTAATTTTCTCGGCTAACTTTTAGCGTCTGTGCAGTACACAATTATTCAGAATGCTTTTTACAAGTATTATCATTCCACTAGCTATAGGGTCAAACATGGCAAGTAGACTGTAGGTTCATTATTTTTCATTAAGGTACTACAGTATGTAACTTTGGCATTAATTGAGATTCACACTTTAATACTGTACATGTGTCTGTGAATATATATATATATATAAATATATATATATATATATATATATATATATATATATATATATATATATATATCATGCACTTTTATAATTACACACACAGTGTTATTATTTGCATTACACCTGCTGTACGTCCAGACATTTAATGGGAACGATACTGTAGATTAACAGTTTACAGTGTTAAGCAAATAATATTGTACATGTTACACTATAAAGCTATTTTGTGGGCTATAAATGTTATCCAAAGCAAATTTAAAGTTAGAAATAACAAAAATATAGTGCTGATACCTGTATTGGTAATGTTCCGCATGTGATCAAAATATGAAGTTCAACCTGGAATATCTCAGATCTATCTATCTATCTATCTATCTATCTATCTATCTATCTATCTATCTATCTATCTATCTATCTATCTATCTATCTATCTATCTATCTATCTATCTATCTATCAGCTGGTGTGTAAATATATACATACTGTATCTCAGATTATTGATTATCTATATCTACCTATCTATAGATAGATATAAATAATCTATAATCTGAGATATGTATTTATTTACCCACCAGCTTTTAAAGAACATCCTGAATCCCAATTGCTATAAAGCTTTAAACTACAGATAAACCATCATGTATTATACCAGATGAAGTTTGCATTATTTCATTCATGTCTATAACGATTTTGTTCTCCCTAGTTTTGTCTTCTTTGTTTGCACATCAGACATCAGTTACACTTCATAGCCAGAGTCATCCTGTATTCTGCAGCCTTCTTGCCTTCTGTACAGTATGTCATAAAACAGGTATCTTTGACAAAGCACTAAGCCGCGGCCAGAAACACCTCCTGATTTCACCATCCGATACCCTGCGCGCCTGGCCAGAGGCCTTGAATACCAGAGGTCATTTCACATCTCCAGTCATGTATGTGAGATTTACTGTAAGAAAGAAGGGAAAAAAACTCCCTACTGGGCATAATCCTGAGCGTGGCTTATCACTACCTCATCAAATACATCATTTGAGATAACAGAATAACTTGTGACACTTGCCCTCAGGCTTAGTATAAGTATTTTGGGATGCAGTAGATGTGTAACCTGTGTGCTGAACACAAAGACATGTCAGCTATATTCAAAAATAAATCAATACCCTTTGTCTATTAATTTCATTATTTTGAAACGACTCCTGAAGAGGTTGTATTTAATTGGTGGGGCAAAACTGGACTTAATTAATTGTATCGATTTGAAGAAATAAAAGTATCAGAGGAAACGGACGGTTATTAAGCAAACATTGGAGGGCAGAATTGCCTTGTTTTGTCATTATAGGTACACAATGACTTTGTTCGGTTTGTGGATTTCACAGTGTACAGGCACTGATAACTGCTCTTATATATGCAGCAGGACTGCAGCATTACCAACATTTGTTAACCCTTTCTTGGGGTTTCTAACTATTATTATAATATACTGTAATAATGACATGATACCATCTAAATTATTTAAAAATGCTTGTCAGATTTTTACATCAATCCCTTCTATCCAATTAGAAAGTCATATTAGTCCTATTAAAGCTGCAGTTCAAGCAATTTCCTACATGTGTTTAAATAAATCAGTTCTGTACTATGAGAAAATACTTGTAGCATTTAAAAAATAAATTAAAAAAAAGAATGTTTTAAAGACATTTTTAATGTTTCTAATGTAGGAAGCATTTCCAAAGGGACAGCCCCATTCCCCTTCTGATAGGCTCTGGATCTTGAGCCCCGCCCTCTCTCTAGCAGTGCACCAATTATATCTAGTAACTGCCCAGTCACTCATATTCCAGGAACTACATTGCCAAAATGCTGTGCAAGAACTGAATTAAATAACCCTGAACTAATTTGGGGGTGGGGGAAGGGAAGGGGACAGGGGAAGGGGAAGCTCCCGCGTCAGCAAAATGAGGATAGTATATGAAATCAAATAACACACAAACTGGTGCAATAGAGGATAAACTATAATAACAACATAAACAGACAGACAAGTTCCTCCTTGAATGCACTCAGAAAGGTAAGTCAGAGCGATATGGTTGATAACATTAAAAACCTTTCAATCACCAAATAGTAAGAACATATTGTATAGAGGGAAATGGTAGAGGTAGTCCACGGCCAGTCCCTTAAAACAAACCAAGAAAAGATCTTCCCAAATAGGTGTATGGAAGATAGTGGGGACAATACACCACCTAGGTGTGGGCTACAGAAAACTGCAAAGTCTCGCCACAAAGTAACTTCAGACTTGAGAACCTGTCCTGTTGGCAGGAATTCTATTATCAAAAACCAGCACACCTATAGAAAAAAGTATGCTGATACTAGATCTGAAGAAGGTGTGGGCTACAGAAAACTGCAAAGTCTCGCCACAAAGTAACTTCAGACTTGAAAACCTGTCCTGTTGGCAGGAATTCTATTATCAAAAAACCGGCACACCTATAGAAAAAAGTATGCTGATACTAGATCTGAAGAGGCGGTTCATACAGGCATACCCCGCTTTAAGTACACTCACTTTAAGTACACTCGCGAGTAAGTACATATTGCTCAATAGGCAAACGGCAGCTCACGCATGCGCCTGACATCACGTCCTGAACAGCAATACCGGCTCCCTACCTATACCGAAGCTGTGCGCAAGCGGGGAGACTATAGAGCCTGTTACAAATGCGTTATTTACATCAGTTATGCACATACACTGGCGACACACTTTATTCGAGCTCGGCTAGTCCCACGGGTATACCCGGGTGTATTGAGGTTTGTGACTGTTTTCTGCCCGATTGCATTGAGGTATTTTCCAGGCAGGGATTGAAGCATTTTATTCCCGCTGGCTGCAATACTGCACAGTATATATATATATATACTGCATTACAATTCATGAATTTATGCCATCTGGTAGACACACGAAGCATTGCAGCCTATTAAATCCTAATCATTATCATTTAACAGATCAGCCGCCCGTCAGCCAGGCATGAACCCAGGCTGGGAAGGCAAACGCAACGGGGCTTGTCAGAGGTGAGGAGCGGCGCATTCCAGGTATCTGCCAGGTACATACTGGGTATTTGCTCGAATAAAGTGTGTCGGTGCAGTATACGACGATTGCAGTACAGTACATGCATCGATAAGTGGGAAAAGGTAGTGCTTCACTTTAAGTACATTTTCGCTTTACATACATGCTCCGGTCCCATTGCGTACGTTAATGCGGGGTATGCCTGTATACAGTTCGTGAGTCATAAAGCCCTTACATCCGTATACATAGACCACAAGGAATGGGGGTGTATGTCAACTCCAGAACACAAATGAAGTCAACGAATGATGTGGAGAGTAATACATATAACATAAATTAAACCACATACATAGCTATTAACTACGTGGCTAGTGAGTAGTAACCTCTGCGTAGGGCAAGCACAAAGCGTGCTCTGCTAGTACCCAGAGGCACGGTTCAGTGACCGTATCCAGTTATGGCCTCAGAATAATATAACACAGTTAATGCAGAGGTCACTGAATAGGGTCTCTGCTAGATGGAAATACAGAGGTTCACTGAGTGGAGTCTCCCAGATAGCAGGCAACAGAGGCACTGTACTTAATCAGAGTGCTCCTGGCAGTATAAATCAGTGCATAAGATGTTGTCCATAATGAGTGTTGCACAGAGTAATGTTGCTCTAAGTGTGTGTGGGTTACCCCTAATAATGCTAACAATATGGACCCCCCAGATAACACTCGGTTTAGGGAGAATGTCTGTCAGAGGAGCGGCTATAGTATATGCTGCTATCAGGTACAGTGACCTCAAAAAATACCTTCTGAAGATCTTGGTAGGCATGCAGGAGGAGCATGCTCGACACTTGTGGCATTTAAAGAAGCCGGCGGATCTGTTGGCTTATCTACGTCCCTTCATCGTAAGTCTACCGCCACGAACAGCCTCCTCAGAGCAGATAGCCACCACCCGAAACACCTGATAAGGGGTATACCAACGGGCCAGTTCTTACGCCTGAGGAGGAACTGTTCATCCAATGAAGACTTTGAGACAAAGGCGGCAGCCATGAAACTTAGATTTCAGGAAAGGGGATACAGCAACAGGATTATTAAAAAAGCGTATCAGAGAGCAAGATCTACAGACAGAAAAACACTGCTAGATGATAAGGTCAGCCAACAAAATGACAAAAACGTTATACGTTTCATTGGTAGGTTTAACACCTAATGGCCTGAGATTTATAACATCATTAATACACACTGGCACGTATTACGTGTGGATGTTGACCTAAGAGAGGTCCTGAATGATAGGGCAACACTGGTGAGCAAACGAGCCTCTAATCTCCGGGATCTGTTGGTACATAGCCATTACCAAAGACCCTCCACAGGCACTTGGCTAGCCAACAGATCCGCCGGCTTCTTTAAATGCCACAAGTGTCGAGCATGCTCCTCCTGCATGCCTACCAAGATCTTCCAGAACCGGGATGACACACACAGCTTCAATATCCGTCAGTTCATAAATTGCAGAACTGTGGGCGTGGTGTACCAAATTGTCTGTACGTGCAATAAAAAATACATTGGTAAGACCAAACGGCAATTAAGGCACAGGATACTTGAGCATCTAGGGGATATTCGCAACCACCGCGATACCCCCGTTGCCAACCACGTCCACAATAGACATCAGGGAGTACCCACAGTTCTAAAATTCGTGGGCATTGAGGCAGTGTCTAGTCACAGCAGAGGGGGAGATTGGGATAACGAGATCCTGAAACGTGAATCCCGATGGATCTATATCTTGGGTACATTGGCCCCAAAGGGACTCAATGAGGAATTTCTTTTCTCCCCATTTATTTGAACGATCTGGGATAAATCATCAAAACTTTAATTGAATGACATGCGTGACCTTGATACTCACGAGTATCTATGGCTATTTTTATGTAAACACAATTCTGCATTTGACTATGATGACTTTATACCCTGGCGGACCCACAAAACCAATACCATTAACCCCCCCCCCCCCCCTCCTGTCCCAGTTGACACTTGACACTTGCCGTCGCTATCTACCTTACATTTGTGTACACTCCCCCTGTTCTAGTCAACATGGGCGACTCACCTGTTACAGGGACAATGTATTCATTCTCTATCTGAATGCATCTTATAGCAGCACTTATCTGTACTTATACTCATTGTAAGCAACTAAGTGTCACTCTACTAACTACAACTATGTATACACACGTAGGCTTAACATCAGTATATTTATTTATTTGTAAGTCAAGCGTGTTCATGCATCACTCGCATGCAGCAATTCAGGCAGCGCAACAGTTAACCCAGCAAGCAATCAAGGGTAGCCACTCTCCCCTGGTTGCCACAACAACCGAGAGCTATTTAAAGTGCACGTTTACTGAGTGCATATACCTTTGAGAAAGCGCGATCATGCGCGAAACGTACGTCAGGTGACCAGAACGTGATGACGTCATCACACCGAGCGGACGCCTCCTAGCAGTGGGATGAAACTGCTGCGGCTGCAGCTGCTGACTTAGCAGGCTACAACCCTTCAACTCGGCACCCCGCCTCCTCTGCCTACACTGTAGGATCGTGAGCTGCTGCAACGGACAACCCCAGTCCCCATAAAGCTAAGTTATACTATGGGTGGTCAGTCAGAAGGTATTTTTTGAGGTCACTGTACCTGATAGCAGCATATACTATAGCCGCTCCTCTGACAGACATTCTCCCTAAACCGAGTGTTATCTGGGGGGTCTATATTGTTAGCATTATTATGGGTAACCCACACACACTTAGGGCAACATTACTCTGTGCAACACTCATAAGGCTAAGGTCCCGTTGCACGCGTCCGCACGGCTGGCTTGCTTGCCGGCGGCGCGTGCAACTCGCTGTACCGCGATCTGCGGTCTACAGGATACTTTTCTCGGAGCGGGGGGGGCGTGGCCAAACGGGTCGGGGGGGCGCGGCCATGACGTGAGGGGGAGCGGCTATGACGTGAGGGGACGGAGCGGGAGGTGGGCGGGAGTGGGAGGATTGACAGGGAGGGGGGGGCGTGGCTTGAGCGGAGGGACCCGCTACTCTTCCCCCCCTCCCTCCACGGGCTGCCACGGGCTGCAGGTAAGTAAAAAAAACACACACACGCAGGCACTCATACACACACACACACACACAGACAGAGACAGACACGCAGGCACTCATACACACACACACACACACACACACACACACACACACACACAGGCACGCACGCACTCAGACACACACAGACAGGCACGCACGCTGCTTTCACTCCACACTCCTCCCCGCTCCCTGAAGCCTCTCCTCCTCCCGCAGCCTCCCCTCCTCCCACAGCCTCCCCTCCCCATTGGCTCACAGCCACACCACGTGACGCGTCAACGCTAGGAAACACCATTCTGTTGTGTCTCCTAGCGGCTGACGCGCCACAGCGTGTAGTCAGCTGTGCAGCCAGTGGGGACCGGGACCGGCTTGCGAGGATTCCCCTGCTGGTGGGGAACTCGCTACATTGCCGCCCGCGCCAACGAGCGCAGCGGGTCCCAGGCCTTATGGACAACATCTTATGCACTGATTTATACTGCCAGGAGTACTCTGATTAAGTACAGTGCCTCTGTTGCCTGCTATATGGGAGACTACACTCAGTGAACCTCTGTATTTCCATCTAGCAGAGACCCTATTCAGTGACCTCTGCATTAACTGTGTTATATTATTCTGAGGCCATAACTGGATACGGTCACTGAACCGTGCCTCTGGGCACTAGCAGAGCACGCTTTGTGCTTGCCCTACGCAGAGGTTACTACTCACTAGCCACGTAGTTAATAGCTATGTATGTGGTTTAATTTATGTTATATGTATTACTCTCCACATCATTCGTTGACTTCATTTGTGTTCTGGAGTTGACATACACCCCCATTCCTTGTGGTCTATGTATACGGATGTAAGGGCTTTATGACTCACGAACTGTATATGAACCGCCTCTACAGATCTAGTATCAGCATACTTTTTTCTATAGGTGTGCCGGTTTTTTGATAATAGAATTCCTGCCAACCGGACAGGTTCTCAAGTCTGAAGTTACTTTGTGGCGAGACTTTGCAGTTTTCTGTAGCCCACACCTTCTTCAGATCTAGTATCAGCATACTTTTTTCTATAGGTGTGCTGGTTTTTGATAATAGAATTCCTGCCCCCAGGACAGGTTCTCAAGTCTGAAGTTACTTTGTGGCGAGACTTTGCAGTTTTCTGTAGCCCACACCTAGGTGGTGTATTGTCCCCACTATCTTCCATACACCTATTTGGGAAGATCTTTTCTTGGTTTGTTTTAAGGGACTGGCCGTGGACTACCTCTACCATTTCCCTCTATACAATATGTTCTTACTATTTGGTGATTAAAAGGTTTTTAATGTTATCAACCATATCGCTCTGACTTACCTTTCTGAGTGCATTCAAGGTTAAATAACCCTGAGCAAGCGATCTATTACAGTCGATTACAGGAGAACGGATCGATCTGCAGGTTAGCTAACCACTGTCTGTGCTCTATTATAAAACCAGCAATGACGCGGGATTCAGTTGGAACGGGTGGAAACATTCACCAGTGTTTGGTATTGGTTGTAAAAAAATGCCCATGCTTTGGTTTTGCTTAAACTGGATGAGTTTTGGTTTTAGTTTTTTCTAAAAAATATGGGGAGAAAAAAAAATTCCAACTTCAAATTCTTTTGCAAAAATCTGCAGGGTTTTATAAAAGGCCGACCAATAAAAAAAAAAAGATTGCCCTAGAAAATTCCAACAACACAACAAAAAGGATCAGAGAATGAGCTTTTTTTTGGTGGGGGGGGGGTTTGGCTGGAATTTCTATAGAAAGAGCTGCTCGATTAGTATTGAAATCGAATATCCGATCTACTAAATTTTATTTGCAAACCCACAAATTTAATTTCAAACCCAAAAACATAGATTGTAAGCTCCAAAAATGTCTCTTCAAAACGCTACGTAAAACCAACAGCGCTATAAAAGGACATGCTATTATTATTATTATTAATCCTGCGAAGGTGCCCATGCTTCATAAACACTGCATGGATTTCCCAATTCTGACTTAGCATTATGGACTGCGAAAGAAGCTTAGACAACAAAGCTTGTAAATGTTGCTAAAATACACAACTGAACACTTCTTTAAAATATTTAGGCTTCTTGACTTCCCTAAATGCCCTATGATTAGGATCAACTGCTGGTGGCTCATTTTAACATCTGCAGTGTATTTGCATATATTTACTTTACCACAAGAGAAGTATTGAGACATTATCTTCAGTTACAATGGTTTTCTGGCATTTTAGTAGATTGACATCAGTGTAATATTTTTTAAACATAAGCCATGTTGTATTTCATTTAATAGACATACATATTTTTAACCAATTGAGTGCCCAATGGAATAAATAGTTGAAAAAAAAACTGGAATGTGGCAATAAGACTTACAGTACTAAGTACAGCTTAACCCCATTATAGCGCGGTCCTCGGGGCCACCCGCAACCATCGCATTATAAACGGGGTCGCGAAAAAAAAATGGCCGCCGAAAATTATTTATTTATTTTTTGTGGTGGTACCGCGTCCGCCGGAGGGGGAAAGCTGAGAACTTTCCACCCAGCGTTCCCAGACCCGGTGGGGCAGCGGTAACAGCACGCAGCACTTACCCGGCATCTGGCAGCTCTTCTCCCTGTCTCTGCTTCCTGCTTCTGCTTCCGTCTTGCGAGAGAAAGCTCTCTTAAAGAGACAGTGTGTCTCTCTCTGTGTGTGTGTGTGTGTGTGTATTTAACTGTGTGAGACTGTGTGTGTGTGTGTGTGCAGTGTGCTGTGAGTGTGTGCAGTGTGCTGTGAGTGTATGCAGTGTGCTGTGAGTGTATGCAGTGTGCTGTGAGTGTATGCAGTGTGCTGTGCAGTGTGCTGTGAATGTATGCAGTGTGCTGTGAGTGTATGCAGTGTGCTGTGAATGTATGCAGTGTGCTGTAAGTGTGTGCTGTGAGTGTATGCAGTGTGCTGTGTGTGTGTCAGCGTGTCAGTGTGTGCAGTGTGCTGTGAGTGTGCAGTGTGCTGTGAGTGTATGCAGTGTGCTGTGAGTGTATGCAGTGTGCTGTGAGTGTATGCAGTGTGCTGTGCAGTGGGCTGTGAGTGTGTGCAGTGTGCTGTGAGTGTATGCAGTGTGCTGTGAATGTGTGTAGTGTGCTGTGAATGTATGCAGTGAGCAGTGAGTGTGTGCAGTGTGTGTGCAAAAAAAAAAACTTAAATTAAAAAAAATTTTTTTTTTAAATTTGGGGGCCATACTCAAACCGCGTTATAAGCGGATCCGCGTTATAGCGGATCGCGCTATAACGGGGTTGAGCTGTAATAATAATTAGGACACTCTGGCTACTTGTCAATATCGTGGAGTGTGGGAACAAATCCCAATGCAGCTGATATAGATCAGAGGTGCGCAAACTAAGGGGTGCAGGATTCTTTTGGGGGGGGTGCACGGTTGCAGACACCCCACGCTCTTCCCCGAGGCATTTAAATGAAATGCTGGGGATTCGCGTGAGACCTCTGCAACTGAATTTACCGAGGTCCAGCCGGCTTCAGATGATGTGTTGACAAGGCAACGCAGCGTCAAATGACGCCACAGGTCATGTGATGTGGCATCATTTGACACCAATCGCCATGGCAATGCGGTGTCTGACGCAGCGGGGTCACGTCACATGACCCCATGGTGTTATTTGATGCCAACAGGAGGTAAGGGGTGGGGGGCGAGCACCAAGGGAGTTGAGGCAGGGAGGCGGAGCAACAAAAGTTTGCGCACTCCTACACTAGATGAAAGAGAGTACATATTTGCTACAAATAATCCCTTTGAAAAAATGTCTTAAAGCGACAATGTCAGAGACTCTATAAATGCTGCACAAATGAAGACTTCAATCGCGGGCCAATGATGTGGTGTGGACAAATAACACAGGTAGGAGAGAACGGGGGGGAAGGAGGAAAAAGGTAATAAACCAGAGCCAAGGCACCCACTGCAAGGTGAGCTGCGTGTCGACGATCAGCCCGATCCCAAACCCACAACCCACAAATGTCCTGCTGTCACACACCGGCCCTATCTATCACACAGAGAATAAGCAACGAAAAGACTCACAGCTGAAAAATGTCTGTGTCCATCTGCGGTGCAGTTAAAGCCAGTCCCGATGAAAGCGTGCTCAAGCCGGTAGATATACTGTATATGCAGGAAATAGATGAAAAATTGTGGAGCACTGCGACCCGGTAATAGAAGCTGGACCAAAACCGTTTTAAAATAATTTATTGAAGTTTCAACGGAAACACATCCCTCCAGACAGAGAACTCTGACGCGTTTCGTATCGCCATGGTGCTTTGTCATTAGTACCGTGGTGGTACGAAACGCGTCAGAGTTCTGTCTTGCCAATAGCAGTGAATTCTAATTGTATTCTTACTGTAGGTCTAGCAAAACGGGAAAAGATGGCAATACACAGCAGATGTGAAGAAGGGCTGGAGAGGCAATATCCTAAAAAAAATGTTTTATTTAACAGATATCCATAACAACATGAAGGGAGTGCGACTCGAACGCGTTTCGCACCTCCCTTTGTGCTTTGTCAAATACATGGGGAGGTGCGAAATGCGTTAGAGTTGCACTCCCTTCATCTTGTTATGGATATGTGTTAATTTTTGATCATATGTTAGTCTAGTCAGATTATTGACACTACATACTCACAAACTGGAGTTATATTATAACCCTGGTACAACGTAAGATGTTTCCTATGTTGACATCAAGGACACAGCTATGCGTGTTGTGAACACAAACATTTCCAAGGAGAGTTTTGAAGCATTGATACTGGAGCCAATCCTCTATATTATTCTTAGGTCTATGCTGACTAAGAGGCATATTCCATAGGTGTTTTTCTTCACTAAAGTCTTCAGGACCATAAAGTAGAAAGCATTGATAAGGCAGGCTTCACTAACAAATTGCTCAAATAACAACCTTGATTTTATTTCTTGAAATCATCGTTAAAATGTCACTACATATACATATATCAAAGCCTGTAATGCATCAGACAGAAGCCTCAATAGAATACCATTTTGTTACTGTACAGGGTGCTGACCAAGATCACTGGTTGTGAGAGTGATGGGCGAATGTGTCAAAGTTCGGCCCGCAAACCTTTGGACAAACATTTCCATTTCTTTGCAAACCTGCGCAGGTTCGTTCAAACCAATTGTTATTCAAAAAACAGACTAAATCATGTAGGTAAATCTCTATTTCACTCTTTTTTGATCATTGAGCCTGAGGAAGTAGAAAGTTCTGCGAAATGCGCTGCTCTTATCTGCGTGGAAGTTTGATGCTTGGCGGCCACCGTAGCTTTCAGGAGGTGCTGTGTTCCAGGAGTGAATACCGGGCGCGGTTGCAGGGACTCGGTTGCACCGTAGTGATCTTAGGAACTGCTGTCACGCCAGACAAAGCTATATATGTGAGTTCTTATTATTTTTGTGCAATAAATCTATCTGCTTTTAAACTATCTCTCCGTCGTGCTGTTTGATACTGTGGGACTTCCCACGTGACTGGAGGGACAAACTTAATTCATACACTGAGGATACCAGCTGTGAATCCCAAGGAACCGAGGACACTGCAGTCAAAGGGAACATTTTAAAGAAACCAAAACGATTCCTATACTCATACATGGCCATGGAAGTAATATTATTTATCACCACGATCTTTCCATATTTATTGTTGCCCCACTAGCATCTCTGTGTATCTATCTGTTTATCTCTCACAGTTTGTATCTATACATCCACCATTACTGTATGGATTCAATATTGATGTCACATCTGACTCTGCGCTCCCCTATTCTTTTCCATACACACTTCTATAAGGATCCAGGATAGATCCTATTGGGTTGAGCAGCAGGAATTGGACTCTACTAAACTGCACCAGCATTGGGGTGTACATAAGGGTCCTCCCATAAGGTAGTGCAGGCATACCCCGCTTTAAGGACACTCACTTTAAGTACACTTGCGAGTAAGGACATATCGCCCAATAGGCAAACGGCAGCTCGCGCATGCGCCTGTCAGCACGTCCTGAACAGCAATACCGGCTCCCTACCTGTACCGAAGCTGGGCGCAAGCGGGGAGACTATAGAGCCTGTTACAAATGCGTTATTTGCATCAGTTATGCACGTATATAACGATTGCAGTACAGTACATGCATCGATAAGTGGAAAAAGGTTGTGCTTCACTTTAAGTACATTTTCGCTTTACATACATGCTCCGGTCCCATTGCGTACGTTAATGCGGGGTATGCCTGTATTGGCCTTTTATTTCCAATCATATATACATATTTTCATCAAAGAGTGTGTGCCTTCGTTTTTTTCCTTTAAACATACTTTTATTTTCACTGCAAGGTTGTTGTTTTTTTCTTCTTTGTTTAAGGTGGTTGAAGCCAACTTTTTGGTCCCATTTATGCATAATTAAGTGAATATTCGCTTAGTCAAATTAACGCATAATTGAATAAAAAAAAATACAGTTGTGTTATTTTTCAAACCCAGACGACATAGCGAAAAGTCGAACTTGCAAAAAAACTACTTTAATATAATGTCTTTTAACTACAAATCGAGGTGGCAGCTGAGCCAAGCTCACGGCTTGCGGGACAAGTATGTTGTGTTCAGTTGAATGGTTCGACTTTGGAGCATATGTATCTATCTAATAAATGGTGTACTTTCCGTTGCTGTTCTCTTTTATGAGAAAAGTTGGTGCTGAGTATGTATGTGGCACGATCTCCCACAGGCCCTCACCTCCAGATTTCCTCCAGAGAAAGATGTACACACTCGTTTCCGTGAAAATGGTCATTTTGCCTTAGTTAAATATGACTCAGTGGGAATATGTATCAAGTTGGACATGTTCCAACTCCGGGAGAAACCTCAGAGCCCATTTAAGTGAATGAGCCAAAATGTGTTTTATAGCACAGCATCACTTAGTAAACCCGGGCCATTATCTGGAGTCTTTGCGGGAACGTTTTGACATCTCGATTAAGGGACAAATGATGAAACTGGGGACTCATGGTGACTGTACTCTATCAAACAATGCGAAACTTTATGGAAATAAAAGATATTCCAAAAATATACCAAAGAAATAACACTTGACGTTTACTTGGTGTGTAAGAGTGAACTTGGACCAAAACTATTGAACGTATTAACCTTTGGCAATTTATTCGAACAATTGCCATAAAAAAGCAGCTTTTTGAATTTGAATTGTACTGTATATTTGATTGAACATAGTGGCTCATGCCACCTCTTTTCAGGTATTTTACAATAAATCAATATAAATGTCTACATAAAAGGTCCCAGATTGATATATGGCCACATATCATTCTCAACAAAACAAAACAAAAATCAATATTTGGATTTATTGACTTATATAGTGATTTATGGGTGACACATGTAAGGCTCTGCTCTAGGTTATATAGATTTAGTGAGCCCAAGGCAAAGCATTAGCATAGTGTTTTGTAATGAATTAAACATTTTACGTGGGGAGTAGACTTCCATGAGCGTTTGATCACTGGGGGGGGGGGGGGGTGGGGGGGAGGGGGAGAGGGAGGGGGGTAACTTGTGTTTCCCAACGGAATGTAGGGTGAATGTCAGCACTTTTTTTAAGTTCAAATTTATCATTCGGCCTCTTGTGACCTTGGAAAAGTCACTTTATCAAAAATTAGTTGGCAAGTTTTTGGGGGCAGGCTTCACCGTGCCTTCAAACTCTCTATATAGTTCAAATGGTACTGTCAGTGCAGTATGAAAAAAAGGATGTAAGAATAATCCAAGTTCTTCCATTCATTTCCTGTATATTCATCCAATAAAGATAATATGGGGGAGATTAACCAAACAACCAGTACTAGGTTTCACACACAATCCTATGTTAACTGCCATTTAATTCCATGGCTATTAACACACCATCGCAGTGTGATATCCCGCATAGGAACTTGGTGATATCCGGCATATATTGCTTGACGTTGCTGGTCCCCTACTCATATTGATATAGTAAGCTGGTACTAGACCAGGGGTGGCCAACTCCAGTCCTCAAAGGCCAACCTTCAGGTCAGATTTTCAGGATTTATTTAACACACATCCATAACAATGCATATCCCTGCATCAGCACATGTGGCTCAATCAGTGGCTCAGTGCTGAAGCAGGGATATCCTGAAAACCTGATCTGCTGGTGGCCCTTGAGGACTGGAGTTGCCTACTCCTGAACTAGACAAATATTGTAAGCTTTCCATTCAGCTGCAGGAACTTCAACACAAGTAGCCTACTAATAACCTAGTTTGAATATGAGTGTTAGTTTATTGTGACTTTATGCAAGCAACTATTTCCACATACTGTATATCAAGCACCAAAATATTTGATTGTAACCTCAGAAAAGGGCAGGCTGTTGGGTAGGAGGGACAAGGAGGTATTGGGGGGAAGACATATAAGGAAGTATCTCGGGGGTGAAGGGTGGAAGGAGGTATGGGGGTAGGATTGAGCTATAGTGGGAGGAGGTATAGGGGTGGGGAAGGGAGGAGGTAATGGAGGGATATTATGGGCCTGGGGAAAGTAGGCATGGGCCCGGGGGTGGTAGAGAAGAAGGTCTTGGTCTGGGGGGTGGAGGAGTAGGTATGCATCTGGGAGGAGGGGAGGAGGTATGGTCTGGGGGAGGAGTAGGTATAGGCCTGGGAGGGGGGGTAGGTATAGGTCTGATGGGAAATATGCATGGGCCTAGGGGGGGTGAGGAAGAAGGATACCTTCTGGGCCTGGGGAAAAGGAGTACCGGAACTGAGGGGGCAAGCCCAGAGCCAACTGTGGAGGAGGGCATGGGACCACGTGGGCCTACCTGCAGCCCGAGGAGGGGCGCTGACAAAGGTCCAAGGAGGAGCACTTCAAAGGCCCAGCTGGAAGGAAAGGAAGGCCCACCCAGAACCTGGAAGGAGAGGTGGGCCCACCCAGGAGCTGGAGGGGACATTTCCAGAAGTTATCCCTGACTTCAGATCAGGCCCAACTTTCTGTCCAAGCTAGCTGGACCCCCAGAGCTGCCAGACCCAGGACACTTGTCCCGGCTCTCCCACGCTGTCAGCGGCCCTGCTTGCTTCCCACAATGCCTTGCGTCTGCTTTAAACGCAAGCCATTGTGGGGAACAAGAATCAAGGCCCCCCCGGTGGTGAGTGACAGGCACGCTGCTTCCACTTGCTGTTTAGCGCCTTTAATCCACACGGTCTATAGAAAAGGAGGCTGCATCTTTCCCTTCAGGGTGGTTGATTTTGACCTTCGCTGCCTCATTGACAGAGGTAAGGTCAGGGGTACTGGGTATGGTAGCATTGCCTAAAGAAGTAACAGACATTATTTTCCCAGAGGTTAGCGTATCCACAAATGTGCAAAGAGAATGTCTATACTACAACTCATTAGCACAGCCGTAATGCCATGTTATTTAAGTTTTGGTGTTACTCTCAGCTGGCCACTGAAGTAGGGCTTTTACAGGAGTAACTTAAACTTAAATAACATGGCATTACGGCTGTGCTAATGAGTAGAGGACAGGGAAATAACACTATGTTATTTAAGTCATACCTAAACCTTGCATTGCTCACACGCAGACACTGACATAGGGCTTTTGCTTATTACAGTACTTTTGCCCTATTTCAGTGTCTGGATGGAATTAACGTCAGGTTAACGTCAGGTTTAGGTATGGCTTAAATAACGTAATGTAATTTCCCGGACTTTACCTTAACGGAGATTAGCGGATCTGGGATAAAGGCCCACTGGCGTATATAATATAGTTGCCATTTTCTCTAACATCCACAAAACATATACGCCACGCCATTTAAATGAGTACAACTGGGTTACATGACGTTATTCTCCTTCGTAGATCAGCCTTCTCTCCATTTCCATTCACAGAAATAGTAGGAAACGGACTATTAGCTGCTTCGTGGCCATTCAGCCGCTGAGTCACAGTTTGCCACGGCACTTTAGCAGCGGCCATATCAGCCCTGAGGTAATGTTTTCAGGGTAAGGGGTTAAGATTTTGGTTTTTAGGGTAAGGGGTTAAGGTTTCTAGGCTAAGGGGTTTGGGCTTTCATGGTAAGGGGTTAAGGTTCGGGTTTTCAGGGTAAAGGGTTAAGGTTTTTAGGGTAAGGGGTTAAGGTTTTTAGGGTAAGGGGTTAAGGTTTTTATGGTAAGGGGTTAAGGTTTTCAGGGTAAGCGGTTAAGGTTTTATGGTAAGGGGTTAAGGTTTTCAGGGTAAGCGGTTAAGGTTTTATGGTAAGGGACTAAGGTTTTCAGGGTAAAGCGTTATGGTTTGGGTTCTCAGGGTAAGGGGTTAGAGTACCTGCGATGGAGGGCTGTTCTCACATCCAAAGGTCCCGGTGGCGAAATGATCGTGGCTAATTGTCCCTAGATGCTAAATAGTAGGATTGAGGTCTACAAACCATTGCAAACGATGAACCTTTCTACCTATATGTTTGAGAATGTTGGATTCTTTGACCCAGATACCATAAGCTCACGGTACTATTAACGTTAATTTAGAATAACGTCACATTAAATAGCCTAATGGAGCTTTGTGTACCTGGCCCTTTTTATCTCTCCCCCCTCCTTTCTGCTTTGCTGCTAGAACGGGCTGTCACAGCCTCCAGCAGAAAATATTTTCAAAAGGTGAAATATACAAAGCACTTCAATTAAAAATGGTAAAGCAGTGGGGACACTGAGGAAGTGACAGTAAAGCCAGAGGTGGTTTTGAAACACAGTTTATGCGGCGCACTGAAGACCCAACAATATAAATGCAGACAGACAGGTGCTTCTAACAGACTCGCTAAATCCGAGAGAACAAAAGGATAACAAAGAAAACGCCAAGGCCTTCTGCAGTGGAATTTATTGAGAGTGACTTTTTGATCTAAACCTTTCTCCCTAATGTTCCAGGATCAAAAGAGACAAATAAAATAAAGCATTCGGTTTCTTAACAACAACACTGCAACTTTTGCTTTCTAAGGCAGAAATCCACGGAACATTATTTTCGAAAACATCTTTTGTTAGTAGACAATAGTTTCATGGAACTTTTTATGTGCTGCAAAGTAATTGACACTTTTTTGTTGTTGCTTAGTGTGTCACAGATAGCGGCTTGTCTTTTTGGAGTCAGTTGGGAAATTAAACTCAGGGCCATTCGCGCTGCTCTGGACAATGCAGAATTACCCTGTGAAAGGGTGAATGAACGTCACCAGCCATATACCTGGCAAACCTATGTTTAGGCTTGCAGTGCAGAAGTGATGAGGTTAAGTTGGGAAGGGCTGCTTAATTAGTCTGACCCCAGCTGCATGATCAAGGTGTTTTAAAACCCCCAGGCTGTGCACACATGCAGGCTAGCTGGTTAGGAGAGAGGACTGAAATACCGAGTAGATTACTGCTAGAAGGTCTGTTTGCAAAGTACATGTTTTATGAACTGTCAGTGTCCTGCATGCTGAAGAGAAGCTGCTTTGTTTGCCATGCTGAAGAGAAGCTGTTTTGTTTGCCATGCTGAAGAGAAGCTATTTTGTTTTGTCTGCTGAAGAGAAGTTATTTTGTTTTGTGTGCTGTATGATTTTTTAAGGCTCAATAAATATGCCTTGTCAAGAGACCCCGCGTGTGTAGTTGCACGTACCCTGCAACATACCCCCTAAACACTCTGACATTTCAGAATTTCTTGAAGGGTGAATTTGTTGAAGGGTGTTTGTGTTTTTGCTTCCGATGTGATCACTGGTGTAATCTAAAATGGGCAGACTAGGTGGGCCAAGATTTCCCAGGGCCCAGGACAGAAATTCTGACCTTGGCCCTGGGGTGTTGTGCTGATAGCCTGTTGAGCTGGGTGATGTGGAGGGGGCGGAGGGTGCTGGCAGCCTGTCCAGCGAGGTGAGCATCCAAGACTTCCAACCATGGATGTTGGTGGATGTGAACCTGGCAGAGGAAAGGGACCTGGAAGTTGAGCACAACTTCTATGATCACCCGGGCCGGCTCCTCTCCTTCGCTGGGCCTGGGACACTTGTCTCTGCTCTTACACCATGATCGGCTCTGACTCCCAGAGACGCGCAGTTGCTATTACTCCAAGATACAAGCAAGAATGAAATGCCATTTACTGAACCGAGCCTAGTGACGTTCAGTGAATATTATCTTTAATTCTTTTAAGGCTATAACAATCTACAGATATATGCTTGTATTTGTTAGTTTTGGGGAACTAATACCTCTGCTGTCTCCTGATTTAAAGCAGCAACTCAAGCATGAAAAACCCTAAAAAAGTCTGCACTGTCACACGAGGACAAAAATATTATCACCTCTGGGGATCCCCTGGTTTCCGGATGTACTTACCGGTAAAAGTAGCACGTTCCTGTTCAATCAAGGTGACACAAAATGCTAGTTTAAATACAATGCATCATGCGGGTCAATAGGAAGGCCCAATTTCATCCATTGCGGCTTCCTATTGGCCGACGTCACAAATGGGATTTAAATACTAGGAAGTACAAGTGCTACTTTTCCCGGGAACTAGGGGCATCCCACAGCTGAAATAAATTGGGTTCAGCTTGGTGGACTTCCTGCTTCCCATTCTGGCACAGAACATGGGGGGGCTTCTTTAATGACTCCTGCCCTTTGCTTTCTGAGTGATAAAGATAATAAGTTATATGGAGAAACAGGAAGAGATAGTGTGTTTTTGCAGGACCTGGTTCACATACGGTAATGGGTATGTATGGGTGCAATATGTTCACTTCTTTTCTTTGTTAATGCCACATTAATACATACTGTACAAGTCTGAGCCACCTACTGTAGATTACCAATAAAGCATGTGTAACATATAAGAAACTATAAAAAGGTTACTTGTCGGGGAAGACATAACTACACTTGTGAGACGTATTTATTTTGAATGTTTTCTAACGTGCTCTTCACCAAGAAACTCCGTACTAGAGCGTGTTTAGGAACTTAGGGAGGACACCCATCCCAGACCTACAACCGGGACCTACTGAAAGAAAACATATAGGGGAACAACGAGGAAAACCAACAAAGGTACCTGTGATACATCTTACTACAACAGAATGGCCATTTAGTCAAGTAGGTTTTCCACCCTACAATGACATGTGCCACTATGAGATTTCTGCTGACTATCCTACTGCATCCATTATCCAAGAGAAATAATCAAAGTGTAAGAGATTATGATACATTTTAGGCTAAGTCCATAGTGACTTTAGCCGTGCGGAGGTGCTCTGAGGCTGAGGGAAAGCGGGTGCTTTCCCTGGCCTTAGTTCGCGCGTCGTCCGGGGGTGTGTCGGGGGGCCCGGGGGGTTGGCCAGTGACGTCACGGAGCTGGTTCGCCCTCATTGGGCGAACCGCTCACTTGACCGACCCTGCGCTCCCGTGAGCGCCGAAACTTTAAACTGACATGTCGGCTACGCTTCCGCACGCCTCTGCTAAAGCCGCTCTCATTGCGGCTGCAGGGGCTCACTGCCGAGCGTGAGCACGGCTCAGCACCGCGGCCTTACCATTTAAACCTTGCTTTGCCTCTGCTAATCACAGCTAGTTTGCCACCCGTCTTCCTGCCTGGGCTCTGCCACAGTATATCCCCTGGCCTTGGGGAGTAGGGATTCTTAACCCAAATGTTTAAAACAATGGTCTCCATTCAATATGCTGTGAAGCGGCTTCCCAATGCTGGAGAAGAGTTCAGATTTATTGACACAAATTCTCCAGCTTGGGGAACTGGCTAAAAAAGGATCAATTATCAATAGAAGAGTCACTTATGGTGCACCTGCCAGTTGGAAGAAAGTTCTTTGCTGAACCCTTTAGCTGCATGCAACTTGCAGCAATGTCAGTTAAATAGTACAGCTCATAAGAATAGTGATCAAGGTGCTTCATTCTATGACACTAGTTTGGGATATACAAAGACCAAATCATTTTATTCTGCTTTACACAGGTTCCAAAAGTATTCCGCCCCCAGGGAAATACTTATTTACCAGAGAATGGTTTACAAAGACGAATATCATTAGGGTCAATTATCTGTGCTAATTTAAAAGATGGACTATTCTTTTGTGAACTGGCATATCCCTAACACAAGGAACTCGCACTCTAACTTTTATAATTATACATAGAGAAGCCCATCATGTTGAAAAAGTTTTTTAAAAAAAACAACAAAAAACTGTTTAACCACATTTGTGCATACCAAATCTATGTTTATCAAATAAAAATGTATGTACAGTATATAACATTCTCGCTGTAGTTTAAACATGAGGCCTTGGAAGATGTTGTAGATATATGTTATATGCACAGCGCTCCGTCACGTTATATGCACATCGCTCCGTCACGTTATATGCACAGCGCTCCGTCACGTTATATGCACAGCGCTCCGTCACGTTATATGCACAGCGTTCCGTCCCGTTATATGCACAGCACTCCGTCACGTTATATGCACAGCGCTCCGTCACGTTATATGCACATCGCTCCGTCACGTTATATGCACATCGCTCCGTCACGTTATATGCGCAGTGCTCCATCAAGTTATATGCACATCGCTCCATCACGTTATATGCGCAGTGCTCCATCACGTTATATGCACAGTGCTCCGTCACGTTATATGCACAGCGCTCCGTCACGTTATATGCGCAGCGTTCCGTCACATTACATGCACAGCGTTCCATCACGTTATATGCACAGCGTTCCGTCACGTTATATGCACAGCGTTCCGTCACGTCATATGCACAGCGCTCAGTCACGTTATATGCACAGTGCTCCGTCACGTTATATGCACAGCGCTCCGTCACGTTATATGCGCAGCGTTCCGTCACATTATATGCACAGCGTTCCATCACGTTATATGCACAAGGCTCCGTCACGTTATAGGCACAGCGTTCCGTCACGTTATATGCACAGCGCTCCGTCACGTTATATGCACAGCGCTCCTTCACGTTATATGCACAGCGCTCCGTCACGTTATATGCACAGCGTTCCATCATGTTATATGCACAGCGCTCAGTCACGTTATATGCGCAGCGTTCCATCACGTTATATGCGCAGCGTTCCGTCACGTTATATGCACAGCGCTCCGTCACGTTATATGCACAGCGCTCCGTCACGTTATATGCACATCGCTCCGTCACGTTATATGCACAGCGCTCCGTCACGTTATATGCACAGCGCTCCGTCACGTTATATGCACAGCGTTCCGTCCCGTTATATGCACAGCGTTCCGTCCCGTTATATGCACAGCGCTCCGTCACGTTATATGCACAGCGCTCCGTCACGTTATATGCACATCGCTCCGTCACGTTATATGCACATCGCTCCGTCACGTTATATGCGCAGTGCTCCATCAAGTTATATGCACATCGCTCCATCACGTTATATGCGCAGTGCTCCATCACGTTATATGCACAGTGCTCCGTCACGTTATATGCACAGCGCTCCGTCACGTTATATGCGCAGCGTTCCGTCACATTACATGCACAGCGTTCCATCACGTTATATGCACAAGGCTCCGTCACGTTATAGGCACAGCGTTCCGTCACATTATATGCACAGCGCTCCGTCACGTTATATGCACAGCGCTCCTTCACGTTATATGCACAGCGCTCCGTCACGTTATATGCACAGCGTTCCATCATGTTATATGCACAGCGCTCAGTCACGTTATATGCGCAGCGTTCCGTCACGTTATATGCACAGCGCTCCGTCACGTTATATGCACAGCGCTCAGTCACGTTATATGCACAGCGCTCCGTCACGTTATATGCACAGCGCTCCATCACGTTATATGCACAGCGCTCCGTCACGTTATAGGCACAGCGTTCCGTCACGTTATATGCACAGCGCTCCATCACGTTATATGCACAGCGCTCCATCACGTTATATGCACAGCGCTCCGTCACGTTATATGCACAGCGTTCCATCACGTTATATGCACAGCGCTCCATCACGTTATATGCACAGCGGTCCGTCACATTATATGTGAATAGGATATTTAACTCATCCTGACTTGAATTGTGTTTAAGAGACTTTGGCAGCCCAGTTTCAGATCTAGCTTGGGGCAGGTACAGGGATGTTTATGTGCACGAACAATAATTAATTTCAGACAGGGAGGTAATTCCTTTCAGACGCTAAGCAAAAGACTGGAATACCAGACATGACCCTCAAGTCCTAAAGGCAGGCACTGCAAAGAGCCAGGAAATGGAAGGATTAGTGCATCTTGAGTTCATGATACCTGCGCACTAATTTTTTTTTTAGGATTAAATAATGGAATTGTGCCTTATATGATTAAGGATGTCTGACATAGATGTCACATTATCAATATCATTTAGAATAAATAGTTTCGTTGTCTTCATTATATCCAGGTACCCAGACACAGCAAAAGTCAAATAGATTGGAAAATATATATATATATATAGATAGAAATTCCACATTCACAAGACAATATACTGCAGATCCCCCCCTGCATTAAATGGACTAAATTTCCCTCTGTACAAAAAGCCTTATCCTATTTATTTTTTATACTGATAACTAAATTACTGGGGGATAATTATACCTACTACAAACTATGAAACTAGCACACAGCATACAAGTGTTTTTCATTGCCATAGTAACCCGCCCTCTTTACTCCAGGATAGATAATAACCAGCTTAAGGTTGGCAACTACTGCCAGTTTCCACAGGGGATTTCTGTCTAAAAAAAAATATCTATCTATACAACAATTAGGAGCGTTGCTGTATTGTGTTTCTGCTATAAATTATTCTACTTGGTTTTGGGGAACAGGCACTTTTAGATTACAAATATAATGGTCTCTCTATAGACTTAAAATGAGTCTGAGTTTTGAGTTTGCCAGGGGCATTACTTGGTGGGAGAAGGGGGTGCGTTCCCCTCTCCCCCTCATTGTTCATGTTATTTGTCAAGTATTTGAAGAAAACACATGCTTGGAGCTAGAGCTTGGATTTAACCAAAAAGTCAAGCGGATTTAACCAAAAAAGAAAAAAGAAAAGCTAAAGCATGTAATGTCGCTTGTAAGGTAGCGGGGACGGAATTTGCAGTAAGCAACGCATAGAATCCATGCCTATACTGTGCTACATGTATTTATTTAGGAAGAGTTTCACCGTGATAGGCACATTGAGGTACCAATCTCATTTCCAGTGTCAGCTCTTGGACCCATTGGTTTTACATGAAATGTATGGGATTGTGCAACAATAAAGAATGTATGTGTGTTTTACCTTTCCAGGAGTGCTAACCAGTGGAGAGTAACAGGATATGAGTTTCAAGACAGGGCCCAGAGTTGCTGGCCACCCCAAAAATGTATCCGGGAATCAAGTCAGATTCCCGGAGACATATAGGCACAGATCCTCCTTTGAAAACAGTTACGCGACTCACCACCAAGTTCCCTGCTACAGCACAGACCAGAAAGGTGAAAGGTAAAAGTGGCATAGGGATGGGAGATGTCCCTGACACAGTCAAGAGGTCCCTAGGTTAAGGAGGGTATTCATTTAATGCCCAGGTCACCCAGAAGCTGTATAGGGCGTGACTCACCCCTAAGTTCCCTGCTTCAGCACAATCCAGAAAGTTAAAAGGGGCATAGGGGTGTGAGGTGTCCCGAACCAGTCATGGGGTCCCCAGTATAAGGGGGGATGTCCAGTTAATGCCCAGATCACCCTGAACCCAGTATAGGGGTTCAGGGGGTGCTCCAGTTATATATAAGACTATGAGGTTTTGTTCAAGTCTAAAGTCAGGTTTTGCAGAGTGTGAGGCATATGGCTAGTGGGACTAAAAAGTACAAGTTCTCATTCTATCCCTCATCACCAAAAAGACTTAGACATTTTAGCAGCATAAAAGTGTAAGTATATTTTATTAAACAAAGTGTGTTAACTACATGTATGCTTTGTGCACCGTAGAATGAGGCACAGGGATGAAAAGTGTTCCTGTAGCTGCAGGGATCCCTAGGTAACATAGGGGTACCCCAGTTAGTGCCATGGTGTCCCAGAACCGGTATTTGGTTGTGGGTTATGGAAGTCCCCTGTAAAGTATAGGAAAACCTGACCCGTTTATGGGCGTTTAGGGTCCCCCAAGGTTTATACGTCATTAAAGTAAAGTTCAGAGAGTGTTATACTGTATGTATAAAAATCCATGCATAGAAGACATGATGTCTATACCTAGCCTTCTGGCTTCAAAGGGAATCCAGGATGTGTAGGGTTGAACCATTTGGTGAGCAGGAAAAGGCCAGGTGTCAGTTCTAGAGAACAGAGGGCACCCCACTGGGGCCCTGATTGTGACACCAGATTTAGCGGCGCTGGCAAGGGGTTAGCTGGGGGGAAGTTGCCACGTGTTGGAATATTTCCCATTGGCTGACTCATATTTCCAGCCCACATGTTTTTTTCAAGCTGGCTCAAAATGCCCCTGCCTCTGACATCTTGAGCCAGGTGAGCCCTGCTCTGATTGGCTACTGAGACATTTCTCACGCTTTTGATTGGGCATTTTCTGTGACTGAAACTGAGAGGTTTTAAAAACCCTTACGCAGCTCGGATTTTGCGTTTCTACGTTTCCTCTAAAGTTTTCTAAGATTCTAAGCAGCAAGTAAGTGTGTTTTCTCATGTTTATTGTAACCCACTGTGTGTACGTCTGTTTGAATGGAATAAATGGCAATTTGTTTTACTTCTTGGTTTTGCTCAGTGATATGATCCCGGAATAAAGGTGCAAATGCCTGGTCTCCCATGACAAAGGCAAACAAAAAACCTCAGTGAAATATCATCAAATGATATCTCATAAGGGGAAAAATAAATTCCTTCCTGACCCCAAATATTGGCAAATAGTTTACTCCCTGGATCAACATCCTTCCCATGTATACTTATTTGGTATATCCCAGTATACCTTTCCTTTCTAAAAAGAGGTCCAACTTTTTTTGAAGATATCTGTTTTATCTGCCATCACAGTCTCCATGGGTAATGAATTCCACGTTTTAAACTGCCCTTACTGTAAAGAACCATTTCCTTTGTTGCTGGCGAAATCTCCTTTCCTCCAACCTTAAGGGATGACCCTGTATCCTTTGTACTGCCCTTGGGATGAATAGTTCTTTTGAAACCTCCTTGTATTGTCCCCAAATATATTTGTATATGTTATCATATCCCCTCTTAGATGCATCTTTTAATTTAAACAAATCAAATTTAACTAGTCTCTCCTCATAAATCAGATTATCCACCCCCTTTATTAATTTGAGGAGGACAACTCCTCTGCACTCTCTAGTTAAGTGCCAAAGTGCTGTTTTAAGCTGGAAAGGGCATTGTGTTATCTATAACGGCTGTCAGTGCCAATAATATGCAAAAAATGCATCCCCTGGAACGTTGCCCCAAATAAACACTTCCGCAAGTAAGAAGGTTCTCTTGCTTGATATACGGGATTGAGTTAACCTGCCTGTCCCTACACATCTATCAGGGTGTGCTTGGGCCAGAACTATGCTTTTACTGCAGCCAGGAAATCTGGGTAATGACATGCAAATGAGCACTCCCACTGTCACTTCTTGATTTTTAGCCATTTTAACACGGATCCCTTTAAGCTTATGGCTGCCGTATTACACAGATTTTACAGCAATGCCTGGGTTAAAGAAGTGCAGAGCCAGTAAACCTACTCGCTGACAGCTATTTCCACCTTTTGGGTCTCATCAGAGTGAGGCTGGTTTCTGGCCTTGCATTGTGAAGCTGGTCATGGTTACATACCATGTACACAAACAAGTTACAGTGAGTAAACAAGTGAGAACAACCTTGTAAATGTGCTGTTTATGACTTTATCTGTACTGTCCGGTGAAGAGTTTTTGTCCTTTTTTTGCTACTCACCATAACTTGTGTGTATTCCTGGCAAGCCATCCCAGCAAAATAATTCTAAAATGCTTCATAAAAGACACGCGGCCAAAAAACCTTTAAGCAGGATCTCAAGTAAGTCAGATGAAATAGAAATAATAGTTGGGTCAAGATGTCCTTATCTGCTGTCAGTTTTTATGTTCATGGAGGTTAATTCTAGAAGAATAAAGACAATACAGCAAATACAGAATCTCATAATCGGCAGAGCTGAACGCGGAGTGAGACATCACAAACTCACTGCAGCTTCAGAAACTATAAATGTTTCATGCTGCTATTCAGTAACATAACAGTTTCACACGTTTTATGCACACGGCTGTGAAAACGGCTTAGTTAGTGAAAGGGATGGATTTCGTTTGTCATAACCCGTCCAGAAACCTGTCTTGTACAGCATGGATTTCCAATTAAAAAAAATGGAGAAGAAGCAAGATTTGCATTAAACGGCTCGAAAATGAGCACTCGACTCTCATTGTGAATTCCTGATGACAGAGACGGGTAGAGAATACTACAAAAAAAAAATACACCAACAAAGCTGAAAGTATTTCCCTAGACACATACAGTAATCCTGGAGGTCTACGACATTTTGGCCGCGGTCGCGGCTAGGTGCCTCTCCCAGCCGGGCACCTCCGCAGCGTGTCCTCAGCGCAAGGCCGGCTTGATGGCGGTGCTATCGTGCTCCGCGGTTACAGGAGGACCTGCGCTCTTTGTGCGGGGCCTTTGTAACTCTCTTACCTTCTCCTGCATGATCTCTTGCTGTCAGTAGCCCTCCTCATGTTGCCGCGACGTCAAATGGCGCCACGTTGCCATGACAAGGGAATGTCACCAGATGTTGTCCCGTTGTCATGGCAACGTGACGCTATTTGACACCATGGAGTTCTGAGGAGGTATACTGGCAGCAAGAGATCGCGCAGGAGAAGGTAAGAGACCCCGTACCACTGTCCTGCAATTTTCCTTGCCGGCCCTGGCTCAGCGCCTTATACAGCCACAGGGCACCTTTGCCACTACGACGTGCTGGATACTCAGCACGGTCGCCAACAGGCAGGACATATTTTCACATTTCCCGCTACTGACTCGCGCTGAGGGTCCTGCGAATCAGAGGTGCCCTGAGGCTTCGATAGGCGTTGGCGGTGACGGAGAGGTGACCTGAAGCAACTCGCCCTGAGGTCAGTAGGTATGGTGGCAGAGCACCGGTGGTGATAGAAGGTCTGATGGAGACAGGGGTATCCTCAAAACCTGTTGGTGGCCCTTGAGGACTGGAGTTTGTCACCCCTGACAAGCGTCCAAAAAACTGTTTCTATGACACATTTTGGCTACTCCTGACATATGGTGCTTTTTTCCACCGATTTTGCTATGTTGGAACCCTCTCCCAAGTGATTGAGCATTTATATATATTTTCTTTTGAAACTCCCCCCCCCAATAAGAATAATAATGGAATGCAAAATATCTGTTGTAGAACTTTATTTTCCTGACTATTTCCTGACTATTTATCCTGAGAACTCACTGTACCCATTGAATCAAAAAAGGCAAAATAATGACTTGCTATTAAGAGTTAAAAGTCGTGGTACCCATTATCGGGGTCGAGGTGTGGTCAAGTCTTGCGCTGCTAATGAACCAACATGGCGGTTCTTCATGGCTGCACTACCATTTAATCTATGTTTCCCTTTCATATTGATTTTATTAAGTATCACAACCCCACAGCAAACCTAATTTGCTGCTGGAGAACAACAGAAGAAATGTTTTCAATCTCAAACACACAACACTTAAAAGAAAACACCCACTGTACAGCTTAAAAAGATAAGAGTAAAGAATCCCTGCAGATAGCATAAAAAGGCATCTTAAAGCAGCCATCCCGCCCACTTAATTTTATTTCTCCAGCATTGGAACCCGAAGGTCTTCCAGAGCGAAACCACATCATTTTCAGCGCAGGAGATCCCAGCCTCTTGAGAAATGTGCTGGTGTAGTCACCAGTGTCTGTGCGCTCTCTAGAGAAAACAAAATGGCGCACCAGGTGGGCCAACGTCATTGTTTACAACTAACTATTGGACGGCCATTTTACATACCCTCTTTAAATACCAGTAACTAAATGTGAACCTGGAGTGAAAAACAGTGTGGTTACATAGAACCTTCCTGGGTCCTATGTGGTAATGGAAAAAAAATATATAGAATTTAGACGAGATTGCGGTATTAAACGTACATCAACAAGGAAAGGCATTTTAAAGCAGTATCAAGGATTACGCATGTCAATGCTTTTTTGTTTCAAAGTATAATGTGACATTTCAAAAAGCTTACATTTCATGTGTTCTTAAAAACTGCTTTTGGACGGTTGTTTGAAAGACAGAGCACATGTATATCTGAAAAAAAATAGAATAAAAAATAAATAAATGCCGGTGGGCAAATATACAAGATGATGCTGATTCCACTCGTATCGTATTTTTTATGATGTGGAAAAAGGAGGCAGCAGCAGCAGCAATGCAGAGAGCAAGAGGATCTAATCTCCAACAAGATGAAGAAATATGGCGGGCAGGTAATAGATCTCCCTGGCGCCTAATAAAATGCAAATTGTATTTTTCATCACGGTTCAATAATACGGGTCTTTGTAAGGAGGCAGGAATCCCAGAGTAAATCACTGATGCTTTCGTGTACACTATGAAAACTGCATTCTGAAATGTTGTGATTAGGATAAAATATGACTTCGAGGAGCCTTGTGATGTCAGTGCCAAGTTTCATGAAGAAATATAATTCTCAATTTAAGGTTACAGGAAAAAAAAGGCAAATGCATTGCCAGGAAACGTATTTCCATGTGCAATCCAAGAACTTCTATTATACAAAATGCTACACCGCAGACACAAATGGCAACGCTTAATGCGGCCTGTCCCATTTTATAAACACAATCTGTTTTACGTGTAGCAGGAGCCCTAAAGCGAGGTTGGAGATTTACTTACAACCAGAAAGCAATGCATGTCTCCTCATTTCTTAAAAGAAAAAAAAAAATTAGTGTGTGTTGCTTGGAAACTAATTTGCAGCTACTTCGCTGGAGAATACAGTGTGTGCAAGGAAACAAAGTGATCTGGGCAAGGCAAAGCAGCTCAAGGCGTTGGCCTGCATCGTATACACTGCAACAAGAGGCAAGTGGTAGGTAAGGGGGAATATCCACACGAACACTGACGTGTGTGGATTATAAATGTGTAGGGGTATTATACATTTCTGGGAGCCACTGTGTTTATGGATCTTGTGTTGTATTGGTTGGAAATAGGGGTGAACCTGTGTTATTCTGTCCTTTGTGTACAACACATCTACATTTATGTATACTGTGTATTTCTGGGGCTATATCAAGCTGACTGAGGCAAAAATATGCAGAGTGCAAGCAGAGGCGCAGACAGCTATTGCCTTATCGGCTCGATGAATATACAGGGTTGCCCACGAAGGGTCTCAGAGAAAGCTAACCGCTCCATTCTTCTCTCAGCATTTTCCTCCTCAGTCTTACAACAGATTTTGATGAAGCTCTGAGGGAGGAAACGCATTAGGCTTCCATAAGAGACTGCAGACACTCCCCAAGTGATTCTCCGTTTGGTGGTTGGTGCCTGTGGAGACGCGGAAGAGACTGAGACTTGAATGTTGCGCTAACTTTACCACCGGAAGTGACATCACACGCCAAAACGGGGGACACGTACATCCACAGCACTGAGAGGAGGACTGGAGCGGACAGCTTTCTGTGAAACTCTTTGCGATCTGTTTGCCCTTTGCCTGTTGGCTAATTGTGAGTGTAATCTGTACAGCCTTGTGTATTTTAATTCAAAACAGTATCACACTATGCCCTTCCCTCTTGCATTTTGTCTTCATGTGTTCATCATGATCATCATTGAATATCTATTACCAAGCTGCTGTTAAGGATTCACGTATCGTTTGAATCCTATCCACCTAATATGAGTAGGTTCTCATTCACTGTTTTGAGCACCATCTGTGATTAACACATTCACGTCCCTAGCATGGTGCTGCACATATTACTCACTGGGCCTGTTTGCGCTCTGTCATTTGTTCTATTTCTGTCAGATGAGTTGGAACGCTCCTCACATGAGCTGCACCAGACAAATTAGGGATATCCTTTCCCACATTCATTTGCTCTCACTTGATTATTATTTTTCACACATATTAGAAGTTATACTACTTTTTGATATACAGTATACTGATGCAGCCACGAGTATCCGAACACTTGCCTGGGAAAAATCTGGGGCAATATCCCAGTAATGCTGCAACATTTCTGTGACATTTCTGCAAACAGACTAATGGCCCATCGAATTAACACAGTGGGGGTCCCTGGTCAGTTTGAATGGGACTTCCAGGGACCCCCGCTGTGTTAATCCGATGGGCCATTAGTCTGTTTGCAGAAATGTCACAGAAATGTTGCAGCATTACTGGGATATTGCCCCAGATTTTCCCAGGCAAGTTCGGATACTCGTTGCTGCATCAGTATGTGAGTGGTTTGACTGGCTTTGCATCTAATCCCATGATGTGTTTAAAAGCTATATGAGCTATATGGGTTTCAGGCAAAAGGTGACACATTGTGTGCTCAATTGCATGTCATTTCCCAGAATCCCTTGCTGCAGCGGGAGCACTGTATGCTAGGTGATAATGGTGAAAGGCAGGGTTGCAGACCTGTCTAAGACATATGAATGTGCTCACAAGTTATATTCTATACACACACACACACACACCTTTATATATAAATATAAATATGTTCGAGTGGTGACCTAACAGTATAGGATAGAGGACACAAAAAAGCAATATGGTGTAGTATGTCGCAGATATGACTTGGGGACTGGTCATGGTCATATCTGGGCACTCACAAATTTTACAGGAAGTCCAGGGAATTAACCCAATGCATTTCGCTTTACAGCTTCTTCATGTATGTATGTATGTGTATATATATATATATATATATATATATATATATATATATATTAATATAGTGCAGACAATGTACTCAATGCTTCACAAAAACAATACATTACAAGGAATTATAATAATACAATAAGTGCAGCAAATTCAGACAAAAGAAAATGAAATCCCTGCCTGGAGAGCTTTAAATCTAAGTGGTATGTTGTGATACTTACAGAGACAGCAGGTGAGGGAATAAGTGCAGTAGATGCCAGTGCTTGATCACAATGGTTGGTAGGAGGGACAGAGTGTGGCACAGTAGCATGAGTCCAGACTATTGAGATGCTCAACTGAAGAGGTGAGTTTTCAGGTTGGTCGGTATTAAATTAGATGGGTTAACACTATTAGCAGGGAGGGAGGAGGCAGGGGAACGCATAGGCACGAGTAGGTGTGTATATGGCTGGTTCCAGGATTAGGAGAGAGATCCCCAGCAGCAATGAGGAATAGAGGGACAGAGAGGTCAGAAGAGGATTTGTGGGGGTGCTTTTTATTGAGGGGTGTAGATGTTGTTGGGAACGAGTTGTGTAATTAGTGGTGCAGTGTATAGGCGCAAGCATAGAAGGAGGAGAGTGGGAAAGTTGGAGAGAATAGAAAGTGTTTCGCTTTACAGTTATCACCCCTGAAGCTGTGAAGCGAAACACATAGGGTTAACTCTTTGGCCTACTTCCTAGCCTGTATCCAAACACCTGTATCCAACAACGTCACCAACTCAACGCTCTGCCCACTGACATTATCAACAAAAATAAAAAGGTGCTCGATAGCGCTCTAACAAACCACAAAAAATATAAAATAACCCCTTAATAATGTGTAAATACGTGATAGTGATATAAACAATTATAAATAATCGTGCCTAAATAACAAAGTGCACTATTTTAATTGAAGTGAATAAGAGACTGAAAAACACACTGCAACCCTTGAATAAAGATTGTTCCACTTTGCTTGCATCAACTGTCCCTCCAAAAAAGCCAGGGGAGCGTGTCTCGTAGTCATAAAAAATAAATGAAAAACATCACATAGTACAGTAATGCTTAAAACTCAGTGATTCTATGTGCAAAGCTCAAAAATGACTACTCACATGAAAGTTGCCAAAATCAAGCAGCCATCCAACTTAAGGGCACATACACCCCTTAATTTGGATGGCTGCTTGATTTTGGCTACTTTCATGTGAGAAGTCATTTTTGAGCTTTTCACATACAGTAGAATCACTGATTTTTAAGCATTACTGTACTATGTGATGTTTTTCATTTATTTTTTATGACTACGAGACACGCTCCCCTGGCTTTTTTGGAGGAACACTGACATCATCAGGCAGAGCCACTGACATCATCAGGCGGAGACGTGGAAAGAAAGACTCGATACTCTGGCCTGAGAGCCCCTTGAAGGTTTGCATCTCTTACCATCACTTTATAAATCATTTGTGTACCAACCTTTAAATCTGAGTTTACATAAACCCATCTCCCCAGGAGATTCAGAAAGGCACAAATCTTAGCAATCTGTACCAAATTGCAAGTAACAAACAGTGAGCTAACATCCATGTTTAAATGGGCCTTTCCTCTAAAAGGTATTTGAGAGGAAAAAAGGAAAATCAAAACATTCTTAAATTCAGCACTCTGCTTACTTTAAAATTGACTTCTTGGAAATTGTACTCATTTAGGGCCATATACTGTATAGTAAGCAGTGTTATACTGTACCATAAGACACCTTATAATGCTGGAAGACACCTTACGGACCATTCATTTGAATGACCTGGTGCTTTAAGGTGTGTAACGCTTAGAAAATGCTAGTACAGTATGTGTCATCTCAGCAACTATCCATTAAAAACACAATATAAATCAGAGAAAGAAAAAGAGAAAGTAAGGAAAAAAATAACTTTAAAGAGAGTATTAAAAGGTTTACTAAGAGCACAATTCACTATATTCCGTTTACAAAAATCCTTTTTTTTTGTCATTGTAATCTTTAACAAACCTTTTCAATGCGCTCTGCAGTGATTTTATCTGTAACAAAGTAAAACTTCGGAGATCGATTCTCATCATTTAAACCATTTTTAGAACGGATAGTGGAAGGCACAATGTTCTCTTACGGGAGCATAGTGGCGAAATGTTTATTACACTTCATTATTTCTACGAACAAGTTAATAAAATACAATGCGGATGATGCATGCTTGTCTATATATATATATACCCACCTTTCTTTGACACTGTCCCCTGGCTTCAAACACTTAACACCCTACCTTATCTACAGTGAATATCTGTTTTTTCCCCCTCTCTCTACACTGTTTTAGCCATTGAATCCTTTGTATATCAGTATTGCTTGACCTGAAGAAGAGAGGAGAACTCTCGAAAGCTTATCCTATGACATAAATTGTTAGTCCAATAAAAAAGGTATCACCTAATACTGAAGAACTCATTTATCGCAACTGGACTAACACGGCTATTTTCTGCTTTATATATATATATATATATATATATATATATATATATATATATATATAACATGCATCATCCGCATTGTATTTTATTATATATTTATATATTTATTATATATATTTTTTCCATTTTTTTTTTTTAAATTAATTAATTTATTTTAAGAGCAAGCCTTTTTGGGGGGTTTCACCTTTAACCCTTTCTGTGCATAGGAGTTAGGTCTGTTTATAAAAACATATATATATATTTATGTAACTTTTTTTCTTTTTCATTTCAGGGATACAGAAAGAAGAAAAGAAGATGGGGTTTGCATACAAATCATATGAAGATACATACCACATTAAGAGAAGGTGTATAAAGAGAGAGAGAGAGATAAGGGAGGGGTAGGGGGTATTATAGGACATATTTATCACGGAGTAATTCTGCAAGATCGGAAATATAATTGAGTCAATAGAAAATTAGTGATCAGTTATCATTTCTCTCTGGTATTTCGTACCAAGTCATTAGATCATAAGAGAGGTTGCATCTAGAATCAGTTGACCTCTTTTGTAACGAGAGGACTCTCAAATCCTCCTAAATGTTGAGACTTTATCGTTTAAAAAGGCTGTTCAGTATGTTTTTCCATTAACAAAGTGCCAAATACAGTTTCCACCACTAAGATTGTCGAGGTCCTTTGTCTCAAATTTGCCAAGATACAACATCTAGTAGCCGAGAGAATATGCTTAATCATTTTCTGGAATTGTTTGGGGTATTCCTTCTGGAGGTCAATTGAGAAGGACCTCCCTGGAGTTTGGGGTGTGGGGGAGACCAATGATTTCAGACATCAAATTGAACGTTTGACCCCATAATGTGGACATCCTCAGACATTCCCACCACATGTGGTACATAGTGCCAGGCATACCACCACCTCTGTAGCATAGTGTTGGTGTTTTTATGTATTTTATTTAGTTGGGGCAGGTAGAGATACCAGCTGTAATAGACCTTGTAGCTGTTTTCCATTACCAAAGTGTTAATTGAGGATGTAGCTATCTCCTCCCAAATCTCGTCCCACTCCTCCACCCCCAAACTTTCCTCAATCTTTGCTTCCTATTGCCTCACAAAAGGGCAATTTTGTTCAGCATTATTTGATATAATGTCAGTTTGTAGTATGTGGGAATGAACCCCAAGTGTCCGGTGCTACAAATATCCACAACAGGACTGGTATTAGTGGTGTGTAAACAGTCTCTGGTACATGTATAAAGGAAAATGAACAGCTACTGGGCAGGCTTGAAGATCCTGTGTGGAGGAGAACAACAGCCAGGCTCTGACAGATAACGATATAAAGTGCAACCTGGGTGGGGGGCTAGTACACAGGGGAAATCCGAGACAAGAAAAGAGGCAACCAAAAGGCTACCCCTCTCGTGTACTCACACTGGAAAAGCCTGCTGCCCTTACCCGACCCGGTCTCTTCAATGCCTGTGCCTGGCTGGTCTCGTCTCCTCGGGTGTGATGCGCAGCACTACAGTGCAATAAAGCTGTTTTTATTCATTTATGTATCCGGCTGAGTTCCTGTTGCTGTGACCACCCACCAACTACATTTCACGTTATTTGATATAATGGATTGAAACAAGCCAGATATCAGGCTTCCACTTATTGGGGAAGATAAACTCATAGTAGGTACAAAAATAGTATGAAACCCAGGAGCAGGCAAAGTGACTCAATTGCAGATATCTAAAGTACTCCTCCCTCGGGGAGCTACAGTATAGGATTTAATCGCTGCACCCTGGAGAAGATCTTTAAGCCTGGTAACACTTTCTTTCATCCACCAGGAGAAGTCCTTCCCCGACCAGCCTGGCATAAACCATGGATCAAGAAATAGAGTCTGCATGTTCGAGTTTCCCAAAGTCAGGTTATATTTATATTTTTAGGGAATGTGTTATGATGTTTAAATATATGTGTGTGAAGATCTATAAAAAAAAAAGAGCCAGGGAGCTACAGAAGCAACTTAATCTCTAGTGGTTTTTTCTTAGTCGCCTCTATCTACACCTACTAAGAAGCCAATGCTCCAGATGCCAGAGCGTCAAATGGCTAGTTGCTCCGCTGTATTGTAAGATAGTAAGCAGGGGACTGAAGGTGTGGAGCGGACGAAAATCTTTTGTTGTACTCTTGTCTTTTTTTCCTTGTCCCAGATAAAATTAGATTTTTTTTCTGTTGCAGTTTAAATCTATCTGGTCTCTTAGTGGGGATGGGTAAGGTATGGAAAATCTAGAAGATCTTTTATTGAATAGATCCTACCTATCACATATACACTTTAGCCTGTCGCTCACCAATTATAGGTAGAATATACTGTATTCTTAGAGAAAACCCCCTTGGTGCATAGGGAAGTAGGTATACATATATACACGGTCAGGATATTACAAAGTAACACACGGGAAAGCACTCTTGGGGGGCACAGATGGGTAGAACACTGTATAATACAAGCAGATATCTCATTCATCTGCAGAGAATGACAAAATAATAAAATTGTAATCAAATAACTGTAAATACAGGGCATAATATATATATATAGTTAAAGCTGCAGTTCAGTCTCCCGTTTTTTTTTTTTTTATTTATTTTTTTTAACTTCAATAGTTTCATCTGGGCAATCTCTACTTACCTAAAAACTGCATAGCTGCCGGTCAATTCGTTCTCTGTCTATTGATCGGCAAAGTTTGGCGACATCTTTAAATATGGGGAATGTAAATCGTTGCTATAGGAACAAGCATGCTTGTTAAAATAGAATACAAGAAAATTGGTCTTTCAAAGTTGTTTTTTTATGCTCCAAAAGATGTAAAAGCAGCATATATTGATGCTGAATCTATGGACCGTACTAACTTGATTCATTACAGGAAACAAAAAACTCAGAAACAAAATAAAGTTGGGGCCAATCCTCTGTTTATTACACAGTTTAATCATCAAGCACACCAAATACGTTCAATTGTACATAAACATTGGGGAGTTCTTAAGTTAGATTCTCATTTGGATCCCATTACCAAAAGCGGCCCTAAATTTGTTTTCAAAAAAGCCAATACATTGGCTACTTCAGTGTCTAGAAGTCTTTTTCATTCAGGTCCCTCTAGTTCAAGTGAACACATACCTAAAGGATTTTTTAAATGTGGTACGTGTAAATGGTGTCCATTTGCTGTCCCCACTAAGAGAATACACATATTGTACCCCAAAGATAGACATAAGATTAGATCTTTCATTAATTGCAATAACAGCTATGTAATTTATGTCATCTCATGTGGGTGCAATAAGAGATATGTCAGACCACTTAAAGTGCGTATCTCTGAACATGCGAGGTTGATTCGGAAAAAAGATGTCACACATGTCCCCATTAACGTGAGAGGTGGAGATAGAATTCAACTCCTCAATAGGAGAGAAATGTACTGGATCTTTTCTCTCAATACATTGTATCCATATGGTTTAAATGTCGATTGGGAATTGCAACATTTTCTTTAGAGTTATATAGTGTAATATTGTCTTTTTTATGTTTTGCATTGCCATTTTTTCAATTCAACAGTTGCAATTCTTACATGTGGTCTTGTACAGTCACATTAGATATAATGTTACATAGTATATCTTATTTATCCAGGTTTACTATCCTTTGTCCATCATCTGTATTATTATGCTTAACATATTTTGATGCAGTTTGTTTATATTTCTCATTTTATGTTGATACTTAGTGAGTCTGGTTGCCATTGTTTTTAATATTTTCATCAGTTGCAGAGTTTGGGAATGTTTTGTATGTATACTTTCATTAGTACACATCTAGTTATGTCATACATCTGCAATCTGTTTCTTAACCTGTGTAATTTGTATTCCCTGAATGATTTGTCCATTTAATCACCTGTTGATCATCCACCGGCCACAGGTGTTTTGAGTGCTGACATCTCATATTAGGGCTGCGTGTGCACTAGCGGATCACTCTTTGACAAAGGCCCCCGGGCTGAAACGCGTCAGAGGATCCGCCAGACTCTTTTATCCTGATGTGTAAATAAACGTTTTTCTATACCACCACGACCTGCTGCGGGTTTTCATTCGGCTGCGCGCCGTTCCTGCCTCCTACAGGGGAGTGTCCTTTTTTTTTTTTTTTTTAAACAGAAAATGCTAAAAGTATTTTTTCTTACTACAGAAGTGATTTATTTAAAAAAAACACAGATGCAGGATATTGCCTGAACAGCAGCTTTAAAACACTGGTGGTAGGTATGGCTATATACACATTGTTTGGCTCCTCCTAAGCCAAACAACTAAATGTTTTACACCAAAGGGGTTAATGTCCTTACAGATGGACATAATGGACATAGGATATACCTATTATTGATACAAATATATTCCCCTATCAACACGGGTATAACATAAGATACATATCACATACTTGTAATAAAATACTATTCACTAAGGTGAATTACCCCTGCAAAGGTGTATCTAATAGTCAAATGCTATTGTGAGGATTCAATAGGTGACTACTGACAAAAACAGTGTATAGCAAGAAAGTTATCTCGAAAAAGGAATCTGAGTTCATAATGATAGTTAATCCCCAAATTGCAACATTCTATCATCTCCCCAAAATTCATAAATGAAAAATACCCCCACCAGGGAGACCGATTGTGTCGGGGATTAATAATCTAACATCTAATGCCAGTAGATATCTCGACACTGTATTACGTACGCCCTTTTGTTAGCTCACTTCCCTCCTTTCTCAAAGACATCAAATATGTGTTACTCAAATTGGACGATGTAGTGGCTGATAATGAGACCTTGCTGGTAGGCCTGGATGTGGGGGGACTTTATACTAGTATTCCCCACACCCATGGAATGCATGCCGTCTCAAATTATTTAAGATTCAGGGATACCAGCTGAGAATTACATAATGGATTCATTATGAACTTGTTGAACTTCGTTCTAACGAAAAATGTATTTCTGTTTGATCAAACCATATATCATCAAATCCAGGGCACCGCAATGGGGACCACCTGTGCTCCCACCTATGCCAATTTATATCTGGGCTGGTAGGAGGAAATGGTGGTTTTCAGCGTGGAAAACTTTACTGGTCACATATAATTATGGGCCCGCTATATTGATGACATCATAGTTTATGGTGAGGTCCAGAAAGACTCCTCAGCGAGTTTGAGATATATGCTTGGATTATACATTGTCCTACCCAACTGTGCCCCCCCAAGAATGCTTTATCAGGGATTCTTTCCCTGGTGTTACTTTGTAATATCCGGACCTTGTATATATATTTATATATATATATAGATCCTACCTATCCAGGAGAGAGCATCAAGCACTGTTCTAGATTTTTAATTTGTTCCATTTAGTGGCCCTAATGAGAAAAGATCTATTTTTAATATAACATATCACACGATACAATTTGAATGCAGCTACATACACTTATAATACAGCTGAAATGACATGCCTTGGTGATTAATCTATACCCATGAGGACAACAAAAAAAACCAAGTGTAGAAGCATCTTATGTATCAGTGGGGGTCCAGTGAGCCCTTCTCTCCTTGCAATTTTAAAGTGAACATCCTCTTTGGAGATTCAGATTATCCTGCTGTACGTTAAATTACAAAAGCAGCAGGTTCTCTGCGTGCTGGTCCCAGTGTTTTTCTTAACTATCTTAACCCCTTGAGTGCGAAAGGGAAGTGCATCTATGGCAGCCCTCCAGTACTAAACGAGTTACAGTACATCCCTTTAGTATAAGCTTCTTTCCTTCAACTACAGCACTTGCTCATCATACAGTATGCTATGGTGCTTTTACGTAAAATATTCCGTCTCTTCATGCTTTTAGTAATTTAACATGTTTGCTGCAAGAAGAGAAAGCAATGCAAAACTTTGCAAGGCAAGGGGTTTAATCATTACCATGGTCTTCGTGCTTTAAAAGGTACAGTTCCACCTTATTTTTTACACGTGAGAAGCAGGGGCTCTCCGAAGCTGAACCACATTCATTTCAGTTCCGGGGATCCGCTGGGTCCCGAGATCCTTACCTCCTAAGGTGCCTCCGATCTGTACCGTGCACTGCAGGGGAAATAAAATGGAGGTTTAAATCTGCCGTGGCACACGAGTCAATAGGAAGCCACGACATTATCTATCGCGGCTTCCTATCGTGGTCCACTGGAGATGTAAGAACCAGAAAGAAACTGGCAGCCCCTATGGAGGTAAGTGTCTCAGGAAGGAAGCGGTGCCCAGAGCTGAAATTAATGTGTTTAGCTCTGGAGACCCCTTATTTCATAACCATTAAAAATGGATTTATTTAAAATGACCGTAGGAAAGAAAAATCATTTAATAAGCTCATTTAATGAAGAAAGCTTCATTGTCATCTACATCAGGGTGTGCAAACTGAGGGGCGAGAAAGGGGTGCAGGATTTTCTAGGGGGGGGGGGGGAGTGCAGCGCTTACCGAGGCCCCACACTCGTCCCCAAAGGCATTAAATGCAATGCCGCGGGATCGTGCGAGGCCTCTGTAACATCCCTTACCTTGCCTCGGCGGCTTCAGGCAACATGGTGCCCTGGCAACGGGATACCACGTGACCCTGCGGTGTCATTTAACGCCAGAGACAAGGTAAGGAGGGGGGCGCGAGCAGAGGGGAGAGCAGGCGGGGGGGGGGGCGAACACTGAAAAATGTGCGCACTCCTGATCTACTGTATATGACCCCTTGTGACCTAAATGCAAGTTACATATTTTACCCTTGCAACAAAATACATAACATATATTCATGACATGACATTGTGAACTCTGAACTGTGCACCCAGCTGTCTCATTGCTGGTCCACTGGTCTCGAATGTCTTCTAGCATTTTATATTATGTTATGTCTGCCGATCTCCCTAATGATTGCTTGCCAGGGACTAAATAAAGTTGTGCAAACGTTTCACCCTTTTCGTTTTTGAGTTTCGAGTTTGCTTCGATCCAAAGGTTCGCAACAAGTTCACTTAAACACTTAAAGCCAACGGGCAATGTGCGTTACACGAGTTGCCATTAGTTTTGCTATCAAAATTCGAACAAACTTAAAATAAGTTTTTTTTTTTTTTAAACATTTCTGCTGCTGTTTCGCCACTTAAATAAAGCAAAATAGCCCATTTGGAGCATTTCTCTAGATCTTTTGGTGGCAATAGAAATGTTTATATTTTTTCTTTTTTTGGAAAGATCGATCGAAACTGCAGCGAATCGGATCAGGGGCAGGCTCCCAAATCTCTACCAGGGACACCCCTTCCTTGGCAGCTACATGTTAAGTAGTCTTCCCAATGAGTGCCCCGTCACTCTTCAAATTGTAGCACAAATAGTCTATAGGATAAGGGGAGTAAACCCCACGATGTTCGGTGCTCTGAGAAGTGTGTGTGACTGGATATGGGTCAAGTAATACCCTTGGATGCTGTGAAAAGTAGAGATGAAAGAAGCGATCCCACTGCAATAAGCATGTGATGCGTTCATGCGGATAAATGATGCAACAGTAATGCAGACTTGAAATACCTAGGGGGGGGGGCCGTTATGCAGGGGCTGGTGAGGAGACTGGATGAGAAGCCTTTTTAAAACTCCCCTCTTGTACTCACGGATAAGCCAACCGGTACCTGCTGCCCTTTGCCCGCCTGGTGTCTTCACTGCTCCCTCTGTTGAACTCCCGGCGTTTGCTCCACATGTGCGGCGCTTCGGAATGACGTCATCGCCGTCGCCAACCTGGTTAATCTGGGAGGGTTTCACAAGACGCGTCACGTATCCCGGCTATCCCCGCGACTGCAAGGGGAGGAGGTATCGTGACGTATGTCCCGTAGTGCAGGGGATCCTTGGCGTGCCCCAGCCGTAGACGTAGAGTAGACAAATAGAGGAAAAGTCGGCGGTCACTGCGTATATAGGAACTCAGCCATGGATGAAAGTGACCGCCGACTTTTCCTCTATTTGTCTACTGTAGCACAAATAGGATTATACACACGGCTTAAAATGAAGAATAAGGGTTTGATGTGAGCCACTAAAACCAAACTACCCTCAGTGCGGTTGAGGCACAGGGAGATTGCCAAGGATTATTCAGAGTGAGTGTAAGTAACGGAGACCTCAATTAATACTATAAGATTATATATCTATGCATAACAATTCAATCATTGTTCCATACTATGGTGACACCTATTAATCTATTAGACCGAACAGTAGATATACTACAGGCATACCCCGGATTAAGGACACTCACTTTAAGTACACTCGAGAGTAAGGACATATCGCCCAACAGGCAAACGGCAGCTCGCGCATGCGCCTGTCAGCACGTCCTGAACAGCAATACCGGCTCCCTACCTGTACCAAAGCTGTGCGCAAGTGGGAATTGCCTGTTACAAATGCGTTATTTACATCAGTTATGCACGTTTGCACGATTGCAGTACAGTACTTGCATCGATAAGTGGAAAAAAGGTAGCGCTTCGCTTTAAGTACATTTTCGCTTTACATACATGCTTCTGAACCCATTGCGTACGTTAATGCGGGTATGTCTGTACTCAGGAATTAAATATCACCCCTGTGTTTGCAGGTTGTTAGACAACAACATTTGACAGTGTTTTTTTTTTTAATTTGATACCTAAAGAAATACAAAATGTGCCCAAACGCTTGACCTTTAAAGTGAAATTCTCAATGCATGAATGTTTGTAAAATGAGATCTGACCGCGTTGCACTTCTCTGCTGGACAAGCACGTTGTGCTGTTCTGCAAACGTGACTTTGAACCAACCCGAGATTGAACCCTATCACAAGCGGGATGAAAGGGTTAACAAGGTTGTGTCAGGGCTGAAAAGTCAGAACTTGCAACTTTCCAAAAATGTTATTTGGTGAAAATGGAAAGATAATTGTCGCATCTCTTCTAGGCTTGGATTTGTGGTAACCCAAAGAAGGCTACTGCAATATTATTACCAGTGTGGGAAGACATGGAGAGTATATGCAACTGAACCAATCTTCTTCTACAAGTCTATACAGTGAATCGATGCATCACTTCCTGGTTATTAGCCTTAATTTTTGAGCAGTTGCAACTGGACGACTATTACAATGTTCTTTACAAAAAAAGCCACACTCGGGTGGCTAACGTTAATTTGTAAACTAATCACTATACTGATTTAGCCAAACCCTGAAAAATGCAGGAACAGGCAGAATGGAGAAACATTGGCCATGTTGTTAAAACTTTATTACAGTTTCATAATAATAATTAATAATAATAAGTGAAACAATTAATTAGTTAGAATATATCTAAGGAACACCATATTTCCATTAGACATATTTGATGCTGATTTATAACCAGTGAAATGTTTTACATTACATGCTATGGGGCATGTCCCGTTAGGTATCTCAGTTGTTGGAAACATGCCTGCATGAAAAGCACAAATCTCAGAGTCTGTGCTCACCACAGGAAATATGACAAGGAACACTGTAAGTTCATGTCTGCCGGCTAACTCCAGGCAAACAATGTACTTGTGATCCAGTCCTGGTTTTGTGCTTTCATTTGCTGGTCTCAAACTTTTGTAGGACAGCTCTCAAGAAAGACTGGACTGGATCCCAACCCCACTGTTGACCAGTCAGTTACCAGGGACTGAGTCAGTTACCAGGGATGTGCCAACCAACATGTACTTCCTAGCAAATTCTTATATTGCATCTCCAATTTTTAAGATTTTTTATTTATCTCTGTGTCTGTCTTTCAAGTCATACTGCAGCATTCGTTAATAAACCTTTACAAGGCAGATACAAGCAAAATATTTTTACTATTACTATAGCATCAGAACATTTGCACATTCTTGTTCCACCATCCTGTTAGCCTGGCTACTCCCCTTCCTCTTCGATTTTCAAAATAACTGATCCTCCCCGGAGCTTTGCCAGACTCACGATCACTTTTAAGAACTTGCCTTTATTTCCTCTACAAAAGAAATACAAAGAAACCGGCATAGATCTAATTCATGAGAAGATCTGTGAAGCAAGTGCAGAACTGGTGAGCCATGATCCATGCAGTACTCTGTAGTGGAATTAACGACTCCCTGATGTGCTTAGAAAGATGGAAGGGCGACATTATTGTTCCTTTTGGGGGGAGGGAAACAGAACAAAGCGTGGACCTTTTTTATTCACTAAATTTCTCTGCAGGATGTCCCCAAATATTCGTCTTAGTTTAATCAACAGATTGGGTGGGCTGAGAGTGTTTCACTTACAGCTGAGGCTAAATGAAAACCTACAGTGCCTATGATAATTATTGCTGAGAAGCAAATTACAGAACAACATCTGCCAAAAGAACAAGTAATGCCAATTGGAAGTTCCTGGAATTTCTGGCTTTTTTGCAGAATGAACCCTCAATAACGGTGGGATATATACAAGATCCCAACGGCAGAGCTCTGTCTCATTTTCGTGGCATCATTGACATGCCACACTTGGATCCTGGATATATATATATATCTCCAATTCTGATCTATTTGCTTTATACATCCGTATATCATGTATTTATGGCCTTCATTTAGCATACAGAGCCGTGCTTCAGGCAAACAGATTTCCTGCATGATGCTCGTGTGCAATTGATTGTATGGTTAGGATCAGTACAAGAGGCTGCAGGTAGGGATGAATGGGATAATAATTAAAGATTATGCACTGTGTTCCTGTTCTGTCTCATGCATGGGGTGTGTTCTCTCTCTCTCTCTCTCTCTCTCTCTCTCTCACTCTCATAAGAATCTGGCAAATTGGAAAGATGACTGACCACAGTTTATCTTTCCTGAATTTGTTCTTATGTCTTCAAAAGCTTACAACTACCCTTTTTCATGTGATACGGTTTTGATTAATAACATTATTCGTTAATACCTTGGTAAAGGAGATGAAGCATACACATAGTGTGTTTGTGTGTGCTCCAGAACCTGGAGAGACAGGTCAAGAGGCTGTGAGGACTGCCCAGAAGGGTGTACCTGGGAGCTGCAGGACCCTGCGGCTGTGAACCAGGTTATCCAGGAGGAAGCCAAGCTGTTCAGAGGATGCGCCTGGCACAGGCAATAGACTTCCCTCGGGAGCCTAAAGGAAGGACAATTTATGCTGCCAATGTTGCGCTGCCTGTGATTCAGTTATCCCCAAGATTTGTTTAACCGGAAAGCGGGATATACATCCAAGATGGGTACTGTGTAGTTAGTGCTCAGAGAGGAGCTAGGTATTTTGTTTTATTGTTGCTCTGTTTTACGCCTGCAAGAATAAACCTGCTAACAGATTCTTATGCTTCCTGCCTATAATGTGAGAGCAAAGATCCTGCAATGTGGCTGCACGTATATAAATACATATATATACACACACAAACACACACACACGCGCGCGCGCCTGATCAGAGTGCTCTGGGAAGGATATATGAGAAGGAAAGTCCCCTTGGAAAGAATTAGGAATAACCAGAGCACAAACACTAGTTGGAGTTTCCCAGGCAATGGCCCCTCTGGCAAGCTATGTCTGAGAGTTAAAGAGTTAACCATTCAAGTGGGAGACCCAGAAACAATGGGATCTACAAGTAGTAGAGACTCAGGAAGCAGTAGGCCCCTGCTTCAACCAACTGGGAAATGATTGCCCTAGTTTACACCCAAAGGGACCAAGTCTCCACTTAATTCACCTCCCAACACCCTAAGGCAGGGGTTCTCAACTCCATTCCTCAAAACCCACTCAACAGGCCAGGTTTTCAGGATATCCCTGCTTCAGCATAGGTGGCTCTATCAGTGGTTCAGTCGAAGACCTGTGTTCCGGTCTTTGACTGAGCCAACTGTGCTGAAGCAGGTATATCATTAAAACCTGACCTGTTGGGGGGGGGTTCTCGAGGAACCGAGTTGAAAACCCCTGCCCTAAGGACTGTGCCCCTAGCCTGGGCTGACCCAGTGAATGTTACTTGTTTGCATTCTGGTAAATTAAGCCCATGTCGTTCAGTTGGACTTCCTATCGCTGCCCGAGTCCCTGGTTAGTGGCCTAGAGGAAAGTGAACACCCCCTGTGACTAGTGAACATACTCCACTGGTCCTAACCACCACCAATATCACAGACTGCCCTGGTCTGCTGGCCTCATAGTGAACGCACCCCAGCGATCCCGCTGAGCTGCTCTAACCACTATACCTTCATCTCAAAGGCTACAGATGTTACAAAGCTGGAGTTTCTACACTGAATTCTTTGCATATTTTTTGTTCTTGTCCAGAGCCATCTTTAAGTGACTTCCCCATTCTAGAAGTCCCCCATAATCATCACAATTCCTTTTTCATAATTACATCTTGCACCGGAACTGTTTGCCCTTAAAGAATTCCCTTTAAATGTTATTCATTTTAATGAGATCATGGCCACCTTTTAGCATTCAGCATGAAACTAAAATTCAAAGAGCAAATTCATTTAAAAAAAAAAAAAAACCTCCTACTGCCAATGCGTTCTCTGCACTTAGACGAATTGCTTTCAGACCAAAGTATCAAGTTGATAATCCAATTTCACTTGTTGTTTTTTTTTCACGGAGTAGAGTATACACCTCAAAAGTTAATCCGGCTAGAATAATACATTTAGAAGTGTCAGCATTTGTTTGATGCTTTGTGCAAGTTTTACTTCACTGCATATATTGTTTATTCTATTTTTGAATGTTGATTTACACCGCGTACACCGTGTTTATTTAGACTCGTCAGCTCTCCCTGGTTTTCTGTGAGTCTCACTCATTCCGAGTCTCGCTGGTATTTAGTATAAGTGGTCTCATAGAACTCAATGAATCAGTACAACTTTTTTGCCCAGAACTCCCACGTTTCACTAGTTTCGGAGCCTGGAAGTTAATATTACTAATTTTGTTTTTTGTTTTTCAAACTGTCGATGTAGCCTTTTGACATGACAGATTTTTTTTCACTTGCCTTTCTCTGTTATTTTGCAGGCCTGCTCATGCATCTGCTTAGGTTTTGTGGAGTTTATAAAATGACTCATTTCCTTTCCTAAAACTTGGCATTGGTTAAATTATTTAGAAGATAAAATTAGATTGATAAAAATGGGGGTATTGTTCAATATTAAGAATGCTTTGATTTGCTGCTTATCTCCTTAACATTTCCTTGTTGTAGTTTTTAGTTGGTGGATGTAAAATAATAAGCCCCCCACCACACATATCTTTAAATATAAGTGGCAGTGATTAAATTAATGATTGTTTTAAGCCTTTAATGTTTCCTTTATCTGATCTTCTTCAGGACTCTTTGCAGAACCTCATTCCCCCTACACACACTTGTTGGCCCTTTCATCTTCTACAGAAGTAGTAACAATGTCCTCATTAGTCAAACGGGTAATGTTGAAGGACCATTAGATGAACAGCTATAGTGCTCTCTGAAAAAGATATGAATATTTGCATCCAGACCGCTATAAGAGAAGGTGTGGCTCAGTGAGTAAAGACAAAGAGTTTGAAGCAGGGGAGCCTGGTTCAATTCCCCTCCTTTTGAATTTGGGCAAGTTACTTTATCTCCCTGTGTCTCAGGCACCAAAAAACATACATTGTAAGCTCCAAGGGCAGGGACCTGTGCCTGCAAAATGTCTCTGTAAAGTGCTACGTAAAACTAGCAGCGCTATACAAGAACAAACAATTATTATTACTGTATTATAAAAAATGGCAAAAAAAAGTATAACTAATGATGCATTGACTTTCATTGGACTGAATATAGTTACTGTACTATTGGTGCACAACCCTTGTTCTTACCATATTGAATACGGCAGATTAGGGAAATAAAAGGTCATACTGTAGTGCCGACGAGTATTCTAAAACAAATCTGGGGCAATCACCAACAAGACCCAGGTACATGCTGGGTACATGCTGGGTACATGCTGCAGCATTTCAGTGACATTTCTGCAGACAGACTAATGGCCCATCGGATTAACAGCGGGGGTCCCTTGCAGTCCCATTCAAACTGAATGGGCCTGCCAGGGACCCCTGCTGTGTTAATCCGATGGGCCATTAGTCTCTGCAGAAATGTCACTGAAATGTTGCAGCATGTACCCAGCATGTACCTAGCATGTACCCGGGTCTTGTTGGTGATAGCCCCAGATTTTCCAAGGCAAGTTTAAGGCAAGTTTTAGAATACTCGTCGGCGCACCTGTATTTACTAAGTAATGCGATTCCATTAAGCAACTTACAGCCCATTCAAATACATGGGCTACAAGATGCCTTATGGTTTCAGACTCGCTGAACATTTTAAACCAAGGCATATGCAGAACATTGGTAAGTATTTCATTTACATTTTTTGCCTGAATGCCCCTCTGTAGCAGCCCTGAAAAGGTATTTCTCTTGGGAACACCCATGAAACGTAGTTAGGAAGGACACCAAGTTTGTCCATTTTACTTACTGTAACAACTTGTCTCTACTGTAGACAAACCCCGGAGGGGGCTTCTGTTCCATATATTTTTAATTCCTTTGCAGTACTTGCCCTGGCTAACTCCTCAGAGAGACTTAAATCCCTGCAATTGTTTAATGTGCATCATCTGGTGCAGACTAGTTAATAGGACTGTTCCAGCAGGTAATGTCTAATGTCAATCAGCTTGGGCATCTTGGTGACCTTTAATACCCTGGCACCTTCACACTTACAAGGCGCATTTGTTTGAAAGCTTATCAAGTAATGGCCCCTTTATCCTTTTTGCGTGTATATACATGAGTATGTAATTAAATTTTCCCTATTTCACTTACAGTTTCTGTACATTTTGGGTGGCAAAATGCCTTCATCTCAATATTTATTTGTATGCAGATACAAACAAAATTGTATTTCGGAAATGAGCAATGAGTTCCAACTCTAGCATTTTGTGTTTAACTTCCGCCCGTACTGCCAGTCTTTTTACTTCTGGAATGCTGGTATAGTTTCGTTTGTACCGAAATTCCTAGTTTCGGGATAATATACACTGGCGACACACTTTATTCGAGCTCGGCTAGTCCCACGAATTCGGGTATACCCGGGTGTAGTGAGGTTTGTGACTGTTTTCTGCCCGAGTGCATTGGGTTATTTTCCAGGCAGGGATTGAAGCATTTTATTCCCACTGGCTGCAATACTGCACAGTATATATATATTGTGACAAATGGCTTACTCCGGGGCTCCGTCGTTTGTCCGGGACTGTTTAGAACACGGTCTTTTTAGGGTAGGTTAAATGATGAGGCGTCACGTACTGTTCCTTTAAACAGGCTATGCCTGGTTTATTCAGTCCCAGGCACTGAGACTGCCACAGTGCATACAACAGAAAACAGATCAAAACAAAAGCTGCTCACCTGAGCGATAACTTAACTTAGATATCCCTGACTCAGGGTTGGAAGTGGCTTTTCCACTTCCAACATCAAAACACGGTACTTTTGCAGTCTTACACAAATGAACAGAAAGATTGAACCTGTTTGGGGAAGAGGCTTCTCCCCTCTGTAGTTCAGCAGCCTTCCAGCCTCCTGGCTCTTGTGGGGAGACCAGAGCAAACAGGAAATCAGTCTTTCATACCTGATTCCTAATTAGCATGACAGGTGACAGAAATCAGGCAGCAGACAAACTCTGGTCTGGATCTCTCATCCCTCAGTTCCAGCGCTTGCCAAACTGTGGGATGGAGTGTATGTATTATAAGGCTGCACTCCCAGGCCAAACAGGATAGAAACTGTCTAGTATCCTGGGAGCCCTATATACGGAATTTATTACCATCCCCTGGTTTCTGTCACATATCCTCCCCCCCAGCTCAGACCTCGAGGGATGAGCGACCATGGATATTAGGGAGTGCATCCTTGACAACCCGTCAGCATTGCCATGTTTGTGCCCTGACCTGTGTTCCACAGAAAATTTAAAGGGTTGTAGGCTTAGGAACCACCTGGTCACTCTAGCATTCTTTTCCCTGTTTTGACACATCCAGGTAAGGGGTGCATGATCTGTGACCAACCGGAATTTTCTCCCCAACAGGTAGTATTTGAGCGTCTCTACAGCCCACTTTATTGCGAGACACTCTTTCTCTACTATGGAGTAATTTTTCTCCTGGGGATTTAGTTTCCTACTTAAATAAAGGATGGGGTGCTCCTCACCTTGAGACTCCTGGGAGAGTACCGCCCCCAGCCCTACCTCAGATGCGTCGGTTTGGACTACGAACTCTTTGGAGAAGTCAGGTGTGACCAACACTGGTTGGGCACAGAGAGCTTCTTTCAGGCTTCTAAAGGCCTGTTCGGTTTCGGGGGACCACTTTACCATTAGCGGTCCTCTTGCTTTTGTGAGGTCAGTTAGTGGGGTTGCCTTAGTTGCAAAATTGGGAATAAACCTTCTATAGTACCCAATTAACCCCAAAAAGGTCCTTACTTGTTTTTTTGTAACTGGCCTTAGCCAATTTTGTATCGCCTCCACTTTGAGTATTTGGGGTTTGAGTAAACCTCTGCCAATAGAATATCCCAGATACTTGGCCTCCTCCAGACCAATAGTGCATTTAGCGGGGTTAGCAGTTAGTCCAGCAGACCGGACTGCGTCAAGCACAGCTTGGACCTTTGGAAGGTGGGATTGCCAATCTTCACTATGGATTACCACATCATCCAGGTAGGCGGCAGCATACCGAGCATGTGGTTTTAAAATTTTATCCATCATTCTTTGGAATGTGGCGGGAGCTCCATGTAAGCCAAAAGGCAACACCTTATACTGAAAGAGGCCGTCTGGGGTTGAGAAGGCTGTCTTTTCTTTTGCCCTTTCTGTGAGGGGAACCTGCCAGTACCCTTTTGTTAGGTCTAGGGTTGTGAGATATCGGGCTTTGCCCAGTCTCTCTACAAGTTCATCTACCCTGGGCATAGGATAAGTATCAAATTTTGACACCGCGTTTAGTTTCCGGTAGTCATTACAAAACCTTGTTGTACCATCTGGCTTTGGGACTAAGACTATAGGGCTGTTCCACCCACTTTGGGATTCCTCAATTACACCTAGTTTTAGCATTTTTTTAACCTCTAAACTTATAGCCTTTCTTTTGGCCTCTGGGATTCGGTACGGTTTAAGGTTAACTCGGACCCCCGGTTCAGAGACTAGGTCATGTTCAATTACGCTAGTTCTACCTGGCCGTATAGAGAAGATTTCTTTGTTTCTTTTCACTAAATTCTGAACCTCTCGTTTCTGATGAACAGACAGGGTTTCAGCTATGCTAACCTCTGGGTCAGTTTCTTGATTCTCTGACGGACCTGGGGGTACTAGGGTTAACAAGACTTCTCTATCTTTCCAGGGCTTGAGTAGGTTTATATGGTAAATTTGCTCAGGTTTCCTCCTACCTGGCTGTCTTACCTTATAATTTACTTCTCCCACTCTTTCCAAGACCTCATATGGCCCATGCCATTTAGCAAGGAATTTACTCTCCACGGTGGGAACCAGAACTAGTACCCTATCACCTGGAGAAAAAATTCTGACCCTAGCACCCTTATTATATGTATTCCTCTGTGCTTCTTGAGCTTTCTCCATGTGTTCCCTCACTATGGGTAGGACTGCAGCAATGCGGTCCTGCATCTGGGCAACATGCTCTATTACACTTCTGTAAGGGGTAACCTCGTGTTCCCAAGTCTCTTTGGCTATATCCAGTAAGCCCCTTGGGTGTCGGCCATACAATAGTTCAAACGGGGAGAAGCCAGTGGATGATTGGGGAACTTCCCTAATGGCAAATAACAGGTACGGTAACAAACAATCCCAGTTTTTCCCATCTTTATCAACCGCCCGCCGTAACATGCTCTTTAAGGTTTTATTGAACCTTTCCACTAAACCATCTGTTTGTGGATGATAGACTGAGGTTCTGAGATGCTTGATTTTTAGGAGTTTACATAGCTCTTTCGTTACTTGGGACATAAATGGTGTTCCCTGGTCAGATAGAATCTCTTTAGGAATCCCGACCCGGGAAAACAGAACTACTAACTCTTTTGCTATGTTTTTAGCTGAGGTGCTACGTAGGGGAACTGCCTCCGGATATCGGGTGGCATAATCTAATATTACCAATATATGCTGATGTCCCCTAGCAGACTTTATTAGGGGTCCTACTAGATCCATAGCAATCCGGTCAAATGGTACCTCTATTATGGGAAGGGGTACCAATGGGCTGCGGTACGCCTTGAACGGGGCGGTGATCTGACATTCTGGGCATGAGGAACAATAATTCGTAATTTCTGCCAGAACCCCAGGCCAATAGAAGCTTCGGAGAACCTTTTCTTTTGTCTTTTCCACCCCTAGGTGTCCCCCCAATGGATGACTATGTGCGAGGTGTAATACTACGTTACGGAATGTCCGTGGTACCAACAATTGTTTAGTTGTAACTGATTTCCTTTTATCAACCCGATATACTAGGTCGTTCTCTACCTCGAAGTAGGGGTAAGCAAGTGACCTATCTGGTTGGCCAGGAGTACTATTCTGGTCCCGTATATTTCCCCTTGCTACCGCTAATGTGGGGTCCTCCCACTGGGCCTTCTTAAAACTCCCAGGACTGACCTCTAGGTCAGCGAGGGTCTTATCCGGTTCTGGGGTGGTAAGTGTCTGCTCAACATCTTGATTTGGGGTATTCCCTACCAAAGTAGTGATGGGGAAGGGAATTTTACAGCACTCCTCCTTTTCCCCCTTCTTATTTGGGCCCTCGTCAACCTCCATTTCTGAAAAAGGGAAAGGATTTGTTTCTTCTAATACTTCGTTATGGTCCGCTATTGAACTCTGGGCGCTATTCTGAGCGGGGGACCACATTTTTAGAAAATGGGGAAAGTCGGTCCCTATTAACACATCATGTGCCAGTTTGGGTACAATACCCACCTTGAAATCTAAAGAACCAAACTCTGTTTAAAAAAAAACATCAACAGTGGAATATTCATGATTATCCCAATGTATACAACAAATTGCCACTCTTTGTGAACTGTTTCCCTGTTTCTTCTTAATGGGCAAGAGGTATTCGGACACTAGTGTGACCATGCTCCCAGAGTCAAGAAGTGCCCGAACCCTCTTACCATTAACCTTTACAAATGCCCACAGATGGTTATTCAAGGGGTCCTCTGGGCTAGGGCCCATACATTGGGACAACAGCGAATAAGGTTCCACGCCGTTGCATTGCATGGGCTCATCATTTAGTGGGCAGATTTTTGCTGTGTGGCCCCTCTCATGACAATTTACACATTTAGGTACATAGTCTGTGTCCCACTTAGAGCCTTTTCCCGGCTCCCCATGTTGGCTATTGCCCTTAGTGTGCGAACCACTGTTGCTGGTGCTGCGTGAAGGTGGTCGCCGCTCTTCAGCGCCCCTTAACCCCGTTACCCTTTTACCGTCTCTGGAAGAGTCCTGGAACCTCGGGTAGTGGGGTTGCTCCACGACTGTGGGTTGCGGGTGCTCTTCTGCTGCATTGTACCTTTCTACGAGGGCCACAAGCTCATCCGCATTGTGGGGGTCACTCCGACTGACCCAACGGCGTAAGGCAGAGGGAAGTTTCCTCAAGAACTGGTCCATGACCAACCGTTCCACGATGTGGCTGGCTGAGTTGATCTCGGGTTGTAGCCACTTCCGGGCGAGGTGGATGAGGTCATACATCTGGCTTCGGGTGGCTTTATCCATCGTGAAGGACCATGCGTGAAACCTTTGGGCGCGAACAGCCGTGGTTACGCCGAGGCGGGCGAGGATCTCGAACTTCAATTTTGCATAGACGTTAGCTTCGGCTGGCTCTAGATCAAAGTAAGCCTTCTGGGGTTCGCCGCTTAGGAAGGGTGCGATTAGACCAGCCCACTCAGCTTCTGGCCATCCCTCTCTCTGTGCCGTGCGTTCAAACGTGAGAAGATAGGCTTCCACATCATCCGAGGGTCCCATCTTCTGAAGGTAGTGGCTTGCCCTGGTCATTTTCGGTACTGGGGCTGCCGCTGCCAGTGGAAGGTTACTGATAGTCCCCCTCAGGATCTCGAGTTCCTGCTGTAAGCCCTGAGCGAACCGCTGTTGCTCCTCTCTCAGCAAGCGGTTTGTCTCTTGCTGGTGTGCATTCGCATTTTGCAGGGCTTCATTCGTCTGTTGCTGGTTTGCATTCGCCTGTTGCTGGTTGGCATTCGCCTGTTGCTGGTTGGCATTAATCTCTTGCTGGGCTATTAGCAGCTGTTGCTGGGCTGCATTCGTCTGCTGCTGGTTTGCATTAGTTTCTTGCTGGGCTATTAACAGCTGTTGCTGGGTTTCATTCGCGTCTTTCTGGGCAGCGACATTGCGTACCAGCGCACCCACCACGTCTTCCATCTTGTTTGCAGAGGATGAAAAAAACTTTTTTTTTTTTTTTTTTTTTTTTCAAAGTTCTTCAACCCGCAGACCCCCTAGTGCTCTGCCCGCATTCTCCACCATATGTGACAAATGGCTTACTCCGGGGCTCCGTCGTTTGTCCGGGACTGTTTAGAACACGGTCTTTTAGGGTAGGTTAAATGATGAGGCGTCACGTACTGTTCCTTTAAACAGGCTATGCCTGGTTTATTCAGTCCCAGGCACTGAGACTGCCACAGTGCATACAACAGAAAACAGATCAAAACAAAAGCTGCTCACCTGAGCGATAACTTAACTTAGATATCCCTGACTCAGGGTTGGAAGTGGCTTTTCCACTTCCAACATCAAAACACGGTACTTTTGCAGTCTTACACAAATGAACAGAAAGATTGAACCTGTTTGGGGAAGAGGCTTCTCCCCTCTGTAGTTCAGCAGCCTTCCAGCCTCCTGGCTCTTGTGGGGAGACCAGAGCAAACAGGAAATCAGTCTTTCATACCTGATTCCTAATTAGCATGACAGGTGACAGAAATCAGGCAGCAGACAAACTCTGGTCTGGATCTCTCATCCCTCAGTTCCAGCGCTTGCCAAACTGTGGGATGGAGTGTATGTATTATAAGGCTGCACTCCCAGGCCAAACAGGATAGAAACTGTCTAGTATCCTGGGAGCCCTATATACGGAATTTATTACCATCCCCTGGTTTCTGTCACAATATATACTGCATTACAATTCATTAATTTATGCCATCTGGTAGACACACGAAGCATTGCAGCCTATTAAATCCTAATCATTATCATTTAACAGATCAGCCGCCCGTCAGCCAGGCATGAACCCAGGCTGGGAAGGCAAACACAACGGGGCTTGTCAGAGGTGAGGAGTGGCGCATTCCAGGTATCTGCCAGGTACAAACTGGGCATTTGCTCGAATAAAGTGTGTCGGTGCAGTAATGGTATATTGCTGTGGTACGACTGGGTGTCGGTGAGAAGATATGACTATCCTGTTCTATTATTTTTGTGATCTCAACATTTTGTTCAGGTGTCAGTGTGAGAATCGGATGTAGGCTCCGCCCCCATCAAACTCTGGTCACTTGATTGGCTCCTGCCTGATTCCTACCTCTGTGCACTGATGGCTGCAGTTACTCCTGCAAGCATCGTCTAAATCAAGGTTGTGGTAGGCCTATTAAGTGTCACTACACAAAAAAAGCATGACTATACCAGCGCATTGCTCCTGGGGACCATGCCGCCCTAGCAGTGGTTCTCTAATGCCAAAAGGTAGGCCTCAACATATTACAGTATGTAGTCATATTTTGTAAAAGCAAATAATGATTTGACCCTGATCACCTGTGGCATAACTATAACTACGCCTTAAGGGGCCCCCGGGCACCATCACAATGTCACAGTGTCACATGTCAGTGCGTTGCCATGGAAACTTGTTACCATGACGCCGCAACATGGAGGAGGGCATCTCTGTTACAGAGGCCCCACTCTCGCCCCGGCAATCCCTTCTATTGCTGTGAGGAACAGGGCGAGGCCTCTGTAACCACTTTGGGGGGTCATCAAGCGTCCGGAGAGAGAGTCCCGACTACGTTCATGCTCCCCCCTGAGCTGGGCTCCCCTCCCGGGATTCGCCCGGGCATTCCGGATGGTGGTTACACCACTGCTCATCACATAATTGCTACATGCTGTTCATACCGCCAGTGTTTAGTCTTGGAAAAATCTCTCTGAGTTTCTTAACCACGTCCAGTAATGTGGCTCTATCCTGTGCAGCCTGAATCAGCAACAACCAGTTGGTTTCTTTTTGCCGTGAAGTAGCGTCTTATGTTGCAGTAGCATGCACCAGGGCCTTCACTAAGTCCTCATCATCCCACTTCTACCACCATATGTGATAAGGCAACCTCCTTGTCTGCACTCGGAACCTCTCTCAGGCGTAAATGAATCGACGAAGGCCGAGTATGTAACGCTTCATGAGGTTTATTTACAGTACACGGTTCCTGTCCTTAGTTGACAGAAATTGTCCCTTTAACTCAACAAACAAAACACAAAATAAAAAGCCTAGTTGCCACTGGAGCTCTAACTAACCTACTGGCTGGGTACTATTCACCAGCCCAAAATGTTACTGAGCTTCCCAGTCCGCTACCTGAGGTCACATAGCAATGTGTCCTGTTTTCAAATGTCTCCGTTCACTGGTGTCGTGCGCTTAGGCTTTTTTCCCAAATAGTCAGGGCCACAAGGCTTAACCCTTCCACGGCTGTAACCATGAAAAAGGGCTTTAGACAGCCTTCTGCTCACTTAAACCCCCTCCATCCCTAGCACTATATATATATAATATATAATATAATATAGGCGGGGTTGCAGACCTGCCTAAGACATGCAGATGAGCATACAGCTATATTTGCATATATATATCTTAATACATACATATATATACACACACACACACACACACACACACACACACACACACACACACACACACACACACACACACACACACACACACACACACACACACACACTGTGTGTGTATATATATATGTATATATATTTCATTCTTGAAACCATAAGCAAAGAAAATTTTAATTATATCTAAACAATAAACAATTCCACTTTAAATAAATAAGTATGGTTTAAAAAAAAAAAAAAAAGCATGTAACCTCTCCCATTTATTTCCATATAATCAGAGATCATGCATGAAGCATAACATTATTCAATAAAAACCCGTACAAAATGTTTACAGTAAGCAGTGCCATGTAAGGACAGATGTATTATACACAGAGCCACCATTACCAAGAGGAAAAAATAAATCTGGTCATAAACGTCCTACTGATGGAGTACTGAAGATGCACGCGGGCTATCTGATGTGGTGTGTCACAGCAGGGATCATTTCAGCTGACTGACTTTCAGCCACAGAGGTCTTCAGCATCAATATACATTTGTGGGGCAACTCATCAAAATGCAATGACTGTAACTGGTGGGGAGGTGGGATTATGTGTTCCTTGTACACAGAGGTGGCCAGTGTCAGTAGACTCGAAGACTTCACAATTTATTGCAGAGGATCACAGATTTTTCCATGGCCTTTGATGGTAACGTACGCAAGAAACAGCTCAACAAATCACTGGTTTGTAATGGGATGTAATGGTAGCGCGTGCAAGATATATCATACAGAATTAAATATTTCACTAAGGATTTAGCGACAACGACACACTATCCATTTCAGGCCCGTATGCAATGTGGGGTGATGTTGCTATCCAGTGCGGGAGGAAAAGTTGAACTCCATTTAAATGAATGGGACTAAAATCTTCTCCAGCACTGGGCAGTGGCTTCATAGCATACTGAATGGAGCACGGTTCTCTTATTTCATGTGAAGAAATAGAGCGTATAGTATATGACTTTATTTCATATAGCGCCTTTCTCCCAATGGGACACAAAGTGCTTTACAACTACAGTGTAGTGCGTGGTATACAGCACATAGGATTTTTACAGACAGTAGTAGTAGTAGTAGTAGTAGTAGTAGTAGTAGTAGTAGTAGTAGTAGGCATCTTAAACCTGGAACACCCTCCATCTTATCATTGGCTACCACAGGGGTGCTCAACTCCAGTCCTGAAGCCCCCCCCAACAGGTCAGATTTTCAGGATATCACTTCTTCAGCACAGGTGGCTCAATCAGTAACTCAGTCTTCGACTGAGCCACCCGTGCTGAAGGTGGGATATCCTTAAAACCTGACCTGTTGGGGGGGGGGCGCTTGAGAACTGGAGTTGAGCACCCCTGGGTTACTATATGCATGTCATGGTGGTTGTGGATAATGACAGGAGAGTTTACCTGTTAGGGTCATGTGAAGAGTTATGCAGGTGAGAGCTGGCTGCTGATTTTTGGCGAGCTAGGCTGGTGGAAGAGAGGGAGATCCATTCCTGCACTTTGAGAACACACACCGTTCATTCTTGCCTAAACACCCACTCCCCTTTCATGGCTTATGATCATATGTATTATTGCTTAGTTTTTGTTAGATGCCAATGCTATGTATTTTACATTGAGATAAATATATATTAAAAAATCAATATATATCTATATATATTAAAAAATCAATATATATATATATGTAGATATATAGATATAGAATAGCCGTGTTAGTCTAGTTGCGAGAGTGCAGAATAAATTAGTACTTCAGTATTAGGACTAACAATTTATGTCATAGGACAAGCTTTCGAGAGTTCTCTTCTCTTTCTCAGGTCACAATACTGGTTTACAAAGGAATCTATGGCCAAAACTGATCTGTTTTTTTTTTCTGCTTTCCAAACCTCTGCCCTAGCCATAAACTTCCCTGCAAACCAGCATTGCCAACCCTAGGAAGTTGATTTCCCAGAATCCCTTGCTGCAGTTGAAGCACTGTATGGTAGGTGATAATGGTGAAAGGCAGGGTTGAAGACGTGTCGAAGACATGTGAATGTGCTCACAAGTAATATTTTTATACAGTATGCTATACAGTGAAGGGTTTCTAGTCACCTATTCACCCACCATATCTTAAATAATGTTTGGTGAAGACCTACCCAAAATCTCAAATTGCAAAGCCAGTAAAACCAACCTCAAACCGATGAGACCCAAAAAGTCGAAACAGTCTGTCTGTGAGTGGGTTCACTGGCTTTGCATCTCATTCCAGGCTATGTTTAAAAGCTGTGTTTAAAACAGCGAGCATTGGCCTGAGGGCTCCATGTAATAATGGACTTGAGACAAAAGGCGGCACTGGGTGCTCATTTGCATGACATTTCCCAGAATCCCTTGCTGCAGTGGAAGCACTGTATGCTAGGTGATATGGCGAAAAAGCAGGGTTGCAGACCTGTCTAAGTGGTGGCCATCTTGGATCCTCGTGCATGCGCATAGGAGTCCGTGCGCAGTAGAGCAGAGTGCGGCAGCCATTACAGGTGGCTCCGCAAGGGACTACATGTCCCATAGTGCACCGGGGAAGCTCACATGTGAGGCAGTATAGCCAATAGGGCTCAAGGATCCACGCAGGGAGAAAGGAGGTTTGTCGCGAACGAGGGACCACACCAGTCAGAGCAGAGGAGGCAACAGTGTAGGTAGTGTCCAGGGAGCAGTGCTTCCCTGGACTAGGCCTAGAGTTGCCACGCAGGCCCCAACTAGGCCCTGAGCCATCTTAGATTGTGTGTGCATAGGGAAGGCCCCAGATAGGGACGCTTCCCTTATTACCTGTATAGTGAGTGTTGCTGCGCCAGTGGGCGGAGCCACGTGGCACACTATAGACTCTAACGGAGAGATCCTCCAGCTGGAGCTCGCCCCATGCGGTGGTCCGGATAAGGCGACAGGAGGAGGGATTTGCAGGCCCCACGTCGTGGGACTAGACCGATCCCTTGCTGACGGTGACATCTGGGTACAGGAGTGCCCAGGGAGGTATCCAAAGTGCATCAACGATCAGACACAGGGGTAGTGCTACTCCACACACTTTGGGTGGTCTTTGCTCTGTGGACACCGGGGTGGTTGAGTGCCCAGGGCACCTCAGTACTTTGGGGGAACACCATTGGGGTGTGAACATTGTGTTGGGTTGTTGTATTGTGGGGACATGTGTTGGGTGTAATACCGTTATTATTATTAGTGTGTGTTAGTAAACAGTTATATCATATCTGCATGTGTGTATTACTGTCCTTATATTGGTTCCTGTGAGGGGTTATCTCGCTACGTTGGGATCCCTCATCAGGTGGAGGCGCCATACCAAGAAGGGCAAAAGCTCACCCCAGGCTCCCAGCGGCGGAGGCGTAGGCTTTCTGTGAACCACAGGTAAAGTCAGCATGCGTAGTTCCCTTAGTCACGGGAAAAGGGGCTACATACTGTATATGCTACATATACAATATATATATATATATATATGTAATATATACAGAATTACAGAGGTACAGAATTACACAATGCAGAATACATTTAGTTATAGAAATTAATATGTAACGTTTTAATATTTATACTTTAAATATTCATTGGAGATATATATATATATTTATATATATATATATATATCACCAATGAATATTTAAAGTATAAATATAAAAACATGTTACATATTAATTTCTATAACTAAATGATGTATTCTGCATTGTGTAATTCTGTACCTCAGATGCATCTTAAATGAGTGAAATGTGTGTATATATATATATATATATACTTGGCTGAGTGCTTTCACTTGATGGGAACTCATCTGATGGACGTGGAGTCAGCGGGCTTTGCAATCTATGCGTTCAGACCCCGCTGGCTGTGAACAGGTTAATAGAATCCGTGCTGTATGCGAACGCCAATACGGTAATTCCTCAGTCAGTCCATTTAGCAGATGTGTCCTCGCTATTCCCAGTAACACTGCAATGTCAGCAGAGGATTCCGCAGATACTGTCGTGCACCAGCACTTCAATCAATCACATCAAAAAGAGATTTGCTGTCTGTAGGATTAAGTACATGTTACCGAAGGAGGGGGAAATCACATTTTTGAAGTGGTGTAAAAGATAAACCACCTAGGCTACCGTGATAATCCTTTCACCTTCTGTCCTGTGTGCAAGTCTGACGACTGCAAGGCACAATTCACTTTAAAAATATTGTAGTCAAAAAATAAAGCACTACAAGCAAACAGGGGTACAAAACCTCGGGGTAACACGCTTTACTGCAGGGGTGGCCAACTCCTGTCCTCATGGGCCACCAACAGGTCAGGTGTCCGGGATATCCCTGCTTCAGCACAGGTGGCTCATTCAAAGGCTCAACACCTGTGCTGAAGCAGGGATATCCTCAACACCTGACCTGTAGGTAGCTCTTGAGGACTGGAGTTGGCCACCACTGCTCTAAACTAAAAAGTTGAAGATCCTCAAAACCAGTAACATAGATATCCCCAATCTTTGGATTAGACAGCAATGGCCCAGATCCTCAAAAGGGCTTTAGCACATCTTTATTCCCCTTCAAATTAAAACTTAGCACCCTTTGGTGGGTATGGGCCAATGTTATTTCTGTTTTTTTTTTGAGGCCTCTTTTTAGTTTGATTACAGTTATATTTACGTCATTTCGAGCAAACCTTGGCGAGTCCGCTGCATTAATAATGACCACAGAAACAAATATTTGAGGATTATACTGGTACGATCAGCTTTCTCGTTGGCTAAAGTAAATCATGTATCGGGCTGTAAAAAAAAAAAAAAAAATACCACTGTTACTTTGTGATTGTGTAAAATAAATCATTACTGTAAAGAATTCACAGATTAAAAATCTGCCAACTGTAGCATAATCCTGTCTGTGCTGTAACAATGTGGACTAGCAAAACATCGCACACATCCACACCTTTCTTTCTGTTGATACATACTGTAGATCCCTTAGTATAAAATCAAATTGAGTGATAATATTCAACAGTAAGTACATCGTTGGTTCCTCCAGTGAATAAATAAAATGACCTTCGGTAAAGTTCCGTCTGCTTTTATCAGCACACAGTTGTCCCTGCAATACATGCACTGTGTGGATACACTACCGCAGGAAACTCCTTAAGCTGCGCCCCCCCCTGCCCGGGAGCCGCAGCGTTTGCGCCCTCCCCCCTTTCCCAAAGACTTGTCGTCAAATGACGTCGCGGGTCATGTGACGTCACATCACGTGACCCCGCCGCGTCATTTGACGCGCGTTGCCATGGCGCCGCGTCGCCGAAGACCCGCAGAGAGACGGTAAGTGAGTTAGAGAGGCCTCACGCCTCCCCCGACATTTAATTTAAATGCTGTGGGGAAGAGCGCGGGGCCTCGGTAACCGTCCGCGCCCCCCCCTTACAAATTCTACCGACCCCCAGATTGCGCACAAATGGTGATACTGCCCAAATTCCACTACATCAATAACTTTTCATGCAGTTCCTACAGTAAGTTAAGTTGGTAAAAAAATAAGTGGCTCCTAAGTAAAATGGGCCAGGCTTTCACCTTAGCAACTGTTAAATGTCTTAGCAAGCTTATCCCAGTGGGAAAAGTAAAAATACACATGAAAGTGGAAGACTTTAAGAAGAAAGGAAGCATGAAATATTTAGAGAACAGGAGGAGAACGAGGCCGCGCTTAAAGCATATGTGTGCACGACTTTTTGATTTTACATGAATCTGATTAAAATATATATCGTCGTTCCCACGCATGAGAACTTGACGTGAATGACATTTCTGGGATGCAAAAGCTGTCACGGGCTGATAATGGTTTTCTTTTGACAAAGGGAAATCAACCATATATTCCTGTAACTCAATCTTCAGATACTTGAGACGCTACAAATCAAGAGAAAGAGCTCGCTCATTTCCAGGTCATTAAACATTTCTCGGCCACTCTCAATAGACTCGGAAACACACATTGGGATGCCTGGTCTATTGTCGCCATATCTACATTTTCAATATCAGAGACAAAGTCGAGTCATGAATGCTGGATTCATGCCTTAGATCTAAGGGGGCTCAACTCCAGTCCTCAAGACCCCCGCAACGGTTAACGTTTTAAGGATATCCCAGCTTCAGCACAGGTGGCTCAATCAGTGGCTCAGTCGAAGACTAGCTGTGCTGAAGCAGGGACTGATTGAGCTACCTGTGCTGAAGCTGGGATATCCTGCAGACCTGACTTGGTTCTTGAGGAGTGGAGTTGAGCCCCTCTGCCTTTGATAAGCGAATGCTTATCTTATCAGACCCTTACCTCATTCTACCTTAACCAATATGATTTCCCCTTTTTGTAGCGCTTGGCCAGATTTGGGGGATTTAAATGTAGAGGTTTTTTTTTTAGGATCACGCCCTGAGCTTGCGTTACAGTTTCTGTACATTTATAGCAGTGTGTACACCCAATGTACATCTTGTTCTTACCGCTTTCGCTGCCAGTGTGGTGCTGAAATGTATTTCGGGTCCTTCAGGAAGCAGAGGAGTTGAGGGCAAATACTGTAAGTATTTATTTCTTTTTGCAAAAGAGGAAAAGGCAATGGGCACTCAAACCGCTACAGTGCTTGCAAAAAAGGTTACTTTATTGGATTACATGTCCAACGCGTTTGGTCCCAGCTGGGACCATGATCTGAGCTGGGGCTGAAACGCGTTGGATATGTAATCCAATAAAGTAACCTTTTCTCAAGCAGTTGTTTGAGTGCCTTTTCCTCTTTTTGGATGTCAGCACATTTGGGATCTATCACAGGTACAGAACCCGGACAGCACTGGGTACACCACGTTTAAGTTCAGTGAGTAACAGGAGTGCTTGCTCAATCCAAAATATTCATTTTGCTTCAGAACCACAGCTTTTGACTCAGTACCAGGGCAGTGTGATGATGGGGCTCTGCATTTCACTGTGCAGCATACAATCCCACATTGCAAATCATGCAGTATGCAACATATTATAACATAGGGCATGTAGAATGGCATTTAGCATCTCTTATCACCCGGCACTTGGTTGGGGTCCTGGTTAGATTGTAAACCAAAAAGAAATTAAATTCCATTAGGAGCATGTAAAAAGTTTGTGATCCCCTGTGCTAAGAGATAATGGGGAAAGGCAGGGTTGCAGACCTGTCCGAGACGTGGATGGCTCACTAGTGGTATTATTACTTGGTGTACATTGGTGGAGCGTTTTTGTTCCTTTTTGTTTTACTCGTCATAACGTCTTTTATATTAGGAGCATGCACTTTTACTGGGGCTTCCCTTTTGACTATTGGCGACTAGAATGTTGCTTTAAAGAAATTGTGAATGTTTCATATAATATTCTAGTTCAGACCACTTAGTAGAATTTAGTAGAATTGAAGTAGGAGCAAGAAATATTTTATGATTATACCATCAAAAGTGAAACTTCTCCCTTTTGATATTAAATCAATAGTGCTACAGTGTAAATAAGGAGGATCGTCTCTCGCCAAAATTAAAGCAGTTTGTGTTTACTGATACTGTATATTTTTTTTCCTGCAAAATCAGTTGTTTATACTGGGCCAATAAAAATACTGCACAGTTTGAAATCTCATGTGTACATGATCTAATTATTCAGGCATTAATAGACCTTAAATATTATATTCTATACACTGTGGCAGCTCTCAGTAGACGATATAAACCTACTGTATAATAAAAGACAAATGATATGCTACTGTTCACCAGCAACACTAAATCATGCCCATCATGCTTATGTTGTCACCTACACTTCCAAAATAAAAAAGAAACACACATATATATATATATATTTTAAACAACCTTATTTAATGTAGGTAATTATCAATTCAATCTCCATATGATCGTTCAAAATAATTAGGTGCTTTTGTGCACGTAATTACCCATGATGAACCCGATACAAGCTGGGCTTTCACGTAATCACTTTATCAATAATTACAATACAATTCCCCCCCCCCCCCCCACACATGACTTCCATGTTTAGGCTTGTGAACAATAGTACAAAAAATGGATGGTAGACATATGTTTGTCTGTTAAATTATATGGAACAAAACCATATGATTTAAATAATGTGCAGATTTACAGGTGCGCCGACGAGTATTCTAAAACTTGCCTTAAACTTGCCTTGGAAAATCTGGGGCTATCTCCAACAAGCTGCGTAAATGCTGGGTAAATGCTGCAACATTTCAGTGACATTTCTGCAGAGACTAATGGCCCATCGGATTAACACAGCAGGGGTCCCAGGCAGTCCCATTCAATTTGAACGGGACTGCCAGGGACCACCGCTTTTAATCCAATGGGCCATTACTCTGTCTGCAGAAATGTCACTGAAATGTTGCAGCATGTACCCAGCATGTTCCTGGGTCTTGTTGGTGATTGCCCCAGATTGGTTTTAGAATACTCGTCGGCACTACAGTACCTGCGCGAGATGACGCAATAAGACTACCTCTATTATAGATGTGCAGTGTTACATGTCCTGTCCAGCCCTTGATGATGCAGATGACCAAATATGGCCATATAGCCTTCCCCCCCATGATGTAGAGACCCATATAAGGAGGATATCATCTATACCAGACTGCATCATTACTGCTGTGATGCTGCCTTTACTATTTATATTTGCTGTGACTTCACTTCTTCTCAAATTATGCACTTCTTTTTACCAGCCTCAGTATGTCTCTAACTCTATTCATATACAGGCGGTCCTCGTTTTACGACGCTTCGTTTTACGACGAACGGCTTATCCGACGCTTGTCAATGCATCCCTATGGCCCGTTTTACGACGCCCGAACGGCTTATCCGACGCTCTTACGACGCTTTAAAAAATTGCTACAAATGAACAACCAGACGGCTGCAGGCTAAGGAGATCATTCTGAACAGTCTGTGTGAAGGTTTGGTGGTGTATTTTAGGCCCTAAACCATGGCTGATCAAAGCAAAAAGCAAAGTGCTGTTACTCCAAAAAGGAATAGAAAATCTATAACTTTGGAGACCAAGCACAACATCATAAAGCGCTCTGAGAAAGGAGAGACGAACACAGAAATTGGACGTGCCTTGGATATACCTCGAACAACTATTGTGACTATAATAAAAGACAAGGCAAGAATCCTGGAACAGATCAAGGGCTCAGCACCTATGCAAGGTACGACAATAAGGCAACGTGCTGGGCATATTGCTGAGGTAGAAAAACTCCTCATCATATGGCTGGAAGATCAATCCCAACGTCATGTGCCCATTAGTTTAGCCTTAATTCAGGCCAAGGCTTTGAGTCTGTATGAGGACATTAAGCAACAGCATGGAGAAGGGGCCACTGAGGAAACGTTCACTGCAAGTAAGGGCTGGTTTATGCGGTTTAAAGAGAGGGCAAACTTGCATAACATTAAAGTGACCGGTGAAGCTGCTAGTGCTGATGAGGAGGCAGCTAAAACCTTCCCTGTTACATTGGCCAAAATTATAGAGGACGGTGGCTATTGCGCACGTCAAGTGTTCAATGTTGATGAGACTGGGCTCTACTGGAAGAAAATGCCCAGTAGAAGCTACATTGCAAGAGAGGAAAAATCTATGCCCGGGTTTAAAGTTGCAAAGGACAGGCTGACTCTTCTGCTTGGTTCAAATGCTGCAGGTGATTTCAAGCTAAAACCTTTGCTTGTTTATCATGCAGAAAACCCTAGGGCATTCAAGGGTTATGCAAAGCACACACTTCCAGTGATTTGGAAGTCCAACCGTAAAGCATGGGTAACAGGGAGCCTTTTTGAGGACTGGTTCCAGCATCAATTTGTTCCGACTGTGCAATTATATTGCATGAACCAGAACCTCGATTTCAAAGCGTTGCTGCTCCTGGACAATGCTCCTGGCCATCCCGTGTACCTGGATGACCATCATCCAAACATCATGGTGGTGTTCATGCCCCCCAACACCACCTCACTGATACAGCCGATGGACCAGGGTGTTATCGCTTCCTTCAAGGCCTACTATCTTAGGCGAACATTTGCCCAGGCCATCAGAGCAACCGATGTGGAAGGTGGTCCAACCCTAAAAGAATTTTGGAAGGGTTACAACATTCTTCATGCAGTGAGAAACATCGGAGAGGCATGGAATGAGGTGAAACAATCCAATCTAAACGGAGTTTGGCGTAATTTGTGCCCGGATTTTGTGTCTGATGTCCAAGGCCTTACAGAGACTGTTGCAGAAGTTACAGAAACTGTTGTGCAAATGGCCAGAGATCTCAACTTGGAGGTGGAAACCGAGGATATTGAGGAGTTGCTCGCCTCACATTCTAACGAGTTGAGCAATGAAGACCTCATGCAATTAGAGGAGCAAAAAATTGCTGAAGAGGAGGCCCACCAATCTGCTGATGTGGCACAGCCACAGCCACGTAAATCTTTGTCTAGCAAAATGTTGGCTGCGGCATTCAAGCACATTGATAGCGCACTGGCCATATTTGAGGACAATGACCCTAACATTGAACGGAGTTCAACAGTCAGTCGTGGGGTGTCTAACCAAATCAGCTGCTATAGAGAGATCTACACGCAGAAAAGGAAAGGATCTGTCCAGACTTCAATGAAGAGGTTCTTCAAGAGGTCGAAACCTTCAACCGCACCTACATCACCTCCAAAAAGTCCGTTGTCTATTGAAGATTCCCCCCCCCATCATCTTCCTCCAATAATTGATGTGTTTTTTTTTTTGCTCGTGTACATTTCTGTACAGAATACAGCATAGTTTTATTTTTATAGTTTTATTTTACAGTTCTGTAATCAATAAATATAATGTTTACATCATAATCTATGTGTGTGCTGCATATCTTATTGCTTGAGTAACATTTTCTGTGTATTTTAGCATTAAAAATGCCTTCAGGAACGGAACGTTTAATTTAAACTGTGTTCCTATGGGAAAACGGGTTTCGCTTTACGACGCTTCGCTATCCGACGCCATTTTGAGTAACGCATTGCGTCGGATAACCGAGGACCGCCTGTATCTCCATCTCTCCTTTCTTCACCACTTCTCAGTTCACATGAACTCCTTTCTTACCTGCTCTGGTACCTCTGTCACCACACAGCTATGCCTCCTGCACTAAAACACACCCCTACAAATCCTCCTCACACATCCTCTTTCTATCCATGCTTCTCCTCCTTGCTTCTGGGGATATCTCTCCCAATCCTGGTCCCTGTCTTATTCCTACATGCGCTCATCCTCGCCTGCCAACTGCAACCTCTACTCCTTCTGGTGTCAACCCCTCCAACAGTCATATCCCTCCCCTGCCACCCTCCCTCCTCTCTCCCTTTCTCCTGTGCTCTTTGGAATGCTCGCTCCCTTTCTAACAAGTTCCTCTCTGTGCATGACTTCTTTCTCTCTCACTCTCTGCTCCTATTTGCTATAACTGAGACCTGGCTCACTCAGTCTGACTCTGCTCTGGAAGCTGCCCTCTCCTATGGTGGCCTTTCCTTCTCCTACACTCCGCGCACTGATGGTAGGGGTGGAGGCGTGGGGCTCCTGCTCTCCTCTCTCTGTCGTTACCGAACCCTTCCTATTCCTCCCTCTCTTGCTTTTCCCTCCTTTGAGGCTCACACTGTCCAGATTTTCTCTCCTCTCCCTGTTCATGTGGCGGTCATCTATCGCCCACCTACCTCTACTCATCCCCCTTCTGCCTTTCTCTCTCACTTTGAATCCTGGCTCTCTTTCTTCCTCTCCTCAGACACCCCTGTTCTTCTCCTTGGGGACTTCAATTGCCACATTGATGACCCCTCTCTACCTTGGGCTTCCCGCTTTCTTTCTCTAACCTCTTTTGGCCTTCAACAGTGGACTGCAGCCAGCACCCACAAGGATGGCCACTACTTAGACCTGGTTTTCACTAAGAACTTCTCTCTCTCCGATTTCTCCATTTCCCCTTTTCCTCTCTCTGACCATCATCTCATCCCAGTCTCTCTATCTCGCTTCTCCCCTTCTTCACCTCCATCTACACCCGGTTCTGCAGAAACCTGCGCTCTATTCACTTACCTGACTTTGAGTCCACTTTACGCTCCTCCCTCTCCTCTCTCAGCTCTGCTACAGACCCCGACAACCTGGTCAGGAACTACAACTCTGTCTTGTCCTCCTCTCTTGATCTACATGCCCCACTTTCTCTCTGCCGCACTCGCCCTTCTAACCCTAGACCCTGGCTAAATTCCCACACACGCATGCTGCGTTCCTCCACTCGTTCCTCTGAACACCTCTGGAGGAAGTCTCACACTCTCGCAAACTTCCTTCACTACAAATTTATGCTATCCTGTTTCAACTCTGCCCTCTCGCAAGCTAAACAAGCCTACTTTTCTGCACTATTCAACATGCACAAGTCGACTGTTCTCTGTCTTTGATACTCTACTCAAACCACCCTCAGCTGCCTCTCCTTCCTCCATCTCCGCTCAGGACTTTGTTGACTATTTTAAGGAAAAGTTGGAATCCATACGTCAGAACATCCCCTCTGTTTCTTCTTCCCATCCTACACCTCTTCCTAACTCTCCTCCTGCCTTCCTTGACTCTTTTTCCACTGTCTCAGAGGAGGATGTGTCGCTGTTGATCGCCTCTTCTCCCTCTACCACTTGCCCTCTTGACCCCATTCCCTCCCATCTCCTAAAACCTCTTGCTCCTACTATAATCCCTACGCTCACACACATTTTTAACTCCTCCCTCTGCTCTGGAACCTTTCCATCCTCCTTCAAACATGCAACAGTCATACCATTACTCAAAAACAGCAAGCTTGACCCTACCTGTCTTTCTAACTATCGACCTGTCTCCCTCCTGCCTTTTGCCTCTAAACTCCTTGAACGTCTTGTATTCTCTCGCTTGCTCCATATTCTCAACACCTATTCTCTCCTAGACCCTCTACAATCTGGCTTCCGCACTGCTCACTCCACGGAAACAGCCCTCACTAAAATAACTGACAACCTCCATGCTGCCAAAGACAGAGGTCATTACACTCTGCTCATATTACTCGACCTCTCTGCAGCATTTGATACTGTGGATCACCCTCTTCTCCTTCGCATTCTCCATACTCTTGGTATTCGGAACAAAGCTCTATCCTGGATCTCATCCTACCTCTCCCATCGTACTTTCAGTGTCTCTTCTGCTAACACCTCCTCCTCCTCTATTGATCTCTCTGTGGGGTACCCCAGGGCCCTGTCCTGGGACCTCTTCTCTTTTCTCTGTACACACTCTCTCTAGGTGACCTAATAACATCTTTTGGGTTTAAATATCACCTCTATGCTGACGACACACAAATATACTTTTCAACACCCGACCTTACACCTGCTATACAGACCAAAGTTTCTGAATGTCTCTCTGCTATATCATCCTGGATGGCCCTCCGTCGCCTTAAACTCAACATGGCTAAAACAGAGCTCCTCATACTTCCTCCCAAACCTGGCCCTACTACCTCCTTCCACATTACTGTTGGAACTACGATCATTCACCCAGTAGCCCAAGCACGCTGCCTAGGGGTCACACTCGACTCCTCTCTCAAATTCGCCCCTCACATTCAAAACATTTCTAAAACATTTCTAAAACTTGTCGCTTTTTCCTCCGCAATATAACAAAGATACGCCCTTTCCTCTGTTGCTCAACTGCTAATACTCTGACTCAGGCCCTCATTCTCTCCCGTCTTGATTACTGTAACCTCCTGCTGTCCGGCCTTCCTGCCTCTCACCTGTCTCCCCTACAATCTATCCTAAATGCTGCTGCCAGAATCACTCTACTCTTTCCTAGATCTGTCTCAGCATCTCCCCTCCTGAAATCCGTTTCCTGGCTTCCAATCAAATCCCGCATCTCACACTCCATTCTTCTCCTCACTTTTAAAGCTTTACACTCTTCTGCCCCTCCTTACATCTCAGATCAAAGATAAAGATAAAGGGACAATAGTCCTGAAACGCGTCAGAGTGTTTGTATTATACCTTTGATGACCACCTAATAAAGCAGTTTTTATTGGAATTGGTGTGCAGCCCCCATTATCCACTACAACAGTGCACCGCCGACGGACCCCACGGGACCACCCCCTACTTACCTGAGATGTAGGCGTGATGCACGCACTACTCTGAGTCTGAGCAGCTGTTCCATTGAGGCTCCATCAAGCATTTATGGGTATGTACCTTGGTTTTCTGGGGATGTAGACAGTGCCTTTATGGTATATATAGAGTTCTGTGTTTGTCCTCCAGTTATACCTGTACACCTATTATTGCATTATACTACATAGAGCCTCATACAGCTTAATACATGCTCCCATGACCAGATATATGCCTATTGAGACTTCAATTAAGCCATTTCCACACACAGCTGATCCCTGAGGATTGGGATAATTTCCCTTACATACAACCTCCTTACATCTCAGCCCTAATTTCTCGCTATGCACCATCCCGACTCTTGCGTTCTGCTCAAGGATGTCTTCTTTCTACCCCCTTTTTATCTAAAGCCCTCTCCCGCCTTAAACCTTTTTCACTGACTGCCCCACACCTCTGGAATGCCCTTCCCCTCAGTACCCGACTAGCACCCTCTCTATCCACCTTTAAGACCCATCTTAAGACACACTTGCTTAAAGAAGCATACGAATAGCACTGTGAACATTCTGAACACATGATACATAAAGCTTGGCCCCCTGCAGACGCACTTACCAGAACTCCCTCCTACTGTCTCTGTACGTTCTCCCTACCTACCAATTAGATTGTAAGCTCCTCGGGGCAGGGACTCCTCTTCCTTAATGTTATGTTTATGTCTAAAGCACTTATTCCCATGATCTGTTATTTATATTATCTGTTATTTATTCGATTACCACATGTATTACTACTGTGAAGTGCTATGTACATTAATGGCGCTATATAAATTAAGACATACAATACAATACAATCTATGTCATCAGGGAAAGGAAATACAGCCCTGCATCTCATCTTCAGCGCTCCGGGGAGACGGCTGCAGATGGGGAGATGGAGAGACGGCTGTGCAGCTCATCTAAAAGGTGAGTACTGGTATTCTCTCCCTGGATGAGGGCCAATTCAAGCAAAGGATTCAAGCTGTGGGGGTCCCATTCAAAAGCATGGACCCCTGCAGCGTGAATTCTTCAGGGCCACAAAACTGGCGGTTCTTGAGGCCGAGGAGGGGCCAAGGGTTTCAGTGTTTCTTTCCGTGGCCACAAGGACAGTAAGTCTTGCTACATCTGTAACACAGGATATATATATAGCGGCCCCTGAGGAAGTCGCATGCTGCGACGAAACGCGTAGGGAAAGAGCCATTTGTGGACTTTATTTTATCAGAAGTTATTTGATATCACTTTGGCGCTTTTACATCACTCCACTCCTGTATTGGAGTAATGCACATTGTGCATACTGAACTGTGTCTGGATCCTGTGCTACTACCCGGTGACCAGCTATCGCGAGACTTGAATACCAGGATGAGATTGAGTGTGTCCGCAACGGGAGTCTACCAGATCAGCTGCACGTGGATCGGCACACTGGATGGAATAACGGGTGATGTGCCAAGATTGTTCTAATCAATGCTTATTACCTATATATCTATTGTAAGTGTCCGTAATCTAGCAGCATCAATTAATAAATTATTTATCTACAGTATTATACTATGGGAGCCGCGCTGTCTTCTTTTTGTTTTATATATATATATATATATATATATATATATATATATATATATATATATAAATACTTAGTTAAGTTATGGTGGGTAAAAAAAGTGACAAAAACCCTCCACAGCAAAGCATATAGCAAATGCAAATGCTACTGTATGCTCATGTGCATGTCTTAGACAGGTCTGCAAAACCGGGTTGCATACAGTAAAATTTCCATTTGCTATATATATATTTATTATGTTACCATCCAGCAGGGCAGCAAAAATTGATTGTTGTGTCTGTTTCTATACATTATTTTGATGACTTACCTCTGAGTGATGTCTCTCTTTGCTGATCTGCTGCATGGTAACGTGCTCTTTACAATTATTTATGGGACTAGCACCAGGCCTTTCTGGATATCTATATTGGAGTGCTTGCTGACACACACACACACACACACACACACACACACACACACACACACACACACACACACACACACACACACACACACACACACACACACACACATCTCCACTTACAGTATTTGAGCCCTTAAACCGTCACAGTTATACTTTGTGATGATTTATATTGCAAAAAGGTCCATAACTGTTTCCGATGCAAAACTTATGAAAATGCCATTATTTATGTTTCACTCAGCACTTGGTCTCTGAAAAATGACCACCTATATATTTCAGCATAAATGCACATGGATGTTTTTTTATGCTTCAGCTATCATAAATCCATCAAAGCTTCAGATTCAATACTGCTCGACTCGTATAGATTTTTTTTTTTTAATGCAACATCTTAGTAACCTTTAATTAAAAGATAATGCATGTAGACTCTAACACAGGGGCGGGCAATTCCAGTCCTCAAGGGCCACCAACGGGTCAGGTTTTTCAGGATAGCCCTGCTTCAGCACAGGTGGCTCAGTTGAAGAGACCTGAGCTGAAGCAGGGATATCCTTAAAAACCTGACCTGTCGGGTCTCTTGAAGACTGGAGTTGCCCACCCCTGCTCTAACGTGAATTAAAGATTGTTTACACATAGCACTATAAAAGCTGAGAAACGTAAGATTCCACTCTAAAAGGGGATGCGTGTTCCTTGTTATTTATTTATTTTTATAGAACATTTTTTTTTTTTTACATATTTTCCAGTATAATTTTTTTTTCTCCATTTGACTGCATTTAGTTATAGAGATAACTGCTTGCATTTCCTTTGTGGGTCTCAAACAGATAACTGTTTCTTCTTTACATATCAGAATGGTTTTGCTCTCTACTGACGAAGAACAATTAAAAATACAATTAAAAGTGCTGAATATTTGTTAGAGTGCGTTGAGTGCCTGCGTTTTCAGTCACTTGGTGCAGATGCACTACAACCTTTTTCCATTGGGAGGGCGTCCAGCATTGGAGAGCTGCAGCTGGATCTTTGGCCTCTTCCACCGTTTCGGCCACATCACCTGCTCTGACGGCCGTGGAGCAGGAACGACGGAGGAGGGGTGCTGCTGCGTGTTGTCCTCTATGACCCAGGGTGGTCTGAATGCTCTCCCATTAGCCGCTTATGTAAGTGCTTTACTTTGTGATATTTGAAAAAGCATAATTCATTATTATTGCTGGTCTTCTATGTGGGATTCCCCTCCCCCCCTCTTCTCAACTGGTGTTGGCCTATTATGCTGTGATGGGTGTTTGGATACAATTCTGACATCACTACAAGAGTTGGCCACTCATAATAACCTCAACGCCTGATTACCATTTGGAGCAGTTGAGTGCATTATCACACATTCCAGATTTTTGTGTTATCGTTTACAATATTGCACTATTTTCGTTTTTTTCTATTTTATAATGTTCTGGGATATATATTCTCCCCATACTTGTAAAATAAAGCTACAGTACTAAACACGAGGAAATCACTTAACCTTTCTGTATTTAGCCTCTTTCTAGGATCTTCCCACAACCTTTGATTGTCGTTTCACACCACTCTTGAAGAGTACTAATGATAAAACTCCCAACACCTTCAGCTTGACCCAGAGCTCTGGAATAAAAGCTTGAGCTTCTATATGATGAAATAAAGCTAAGCTAAGAGTGCTAACTCATCTCTAGGAATAAAGGAGGAATGAATGACATCTCTTTACTTTGGCATCTACAAGAAGGATCCTCGGTCCTGCTCAAATTTATTTATTTATTTATAAAATGTTTTTCAAGGAAGAATAAATTGAGAGTTAACTCTCGTTTTCAAGTATGCCCTGGGCTTATAATTAAGACAAATAATACATGGTTACAAATACAGTTACATACGGTAAGTGAACAGGGTATACATTGTATGCATGGCATTGCATGCGCAGTTAAAGATAATATATATTATAGGCGTATGTAACAGTTACAGACCAGATTAAAATGTGAGACAGCTTTAGTTTTGAAAGAACTTAGACTGGTGGTGGCTCTGAAAGTCTACGGTAGGTTGTTCCAGTTTTGTGGTGCACGGTAAGAGAAGGAGGAGCGGCCGGATACTTTGTTGAGTTTTGGGACCATGAACAGTCGTTTGGAGTCAGATCTCAGATGATAAGTGCTGCATGTGGTAGGGGTGAGGAGCTTGTTCAGATAGGTGGGTAGCTTGCCCAGAAAGTATTTGAAGGCAAGACAGGAAAGGTGAACTTTGCGCCTAGACTCAAGTGAAGACCAATCTAGTTCTTTGATCATTTCGAAGTGGTGTGTGTTGTAGTTGCATTGAAGAAAAAAATTGCATATTTGTAGAGAGTGTCAAGTTTGCTAAGGTGGGTGGACTGCCATTTCTAAGTGGCTCAATAAAAAGAAGAAACCTGGGATGTTCCCAACTTCCTTTTTAAAAAGGAAAGCAGGAAAAAAAGGATCTGCTACAGTAGAAATCAACTTTTACTTATATGTTTATATTGACACATTTTTGACGTCTTGAAAAGTTAACACTGAAAAAACAGTCAAGGCATCTCCATGGCAAAGGGAAGAAAATCAGGGCTCCACGGATTTGCTCAATAAACTAATTTATTGCCAATAGACTTGAAAGTCTTGAGCAAATCCGCGGAGCCCTGATTTTCTTCCCTGGATTGATACAGAGAATCCTGAACCAGGAGCACCGGTAATTGTATCCCCTTTTTTCTGATTATAATAGTGTGCAGCAATTTTATTATTCTTCTATCTCCATGGCAAAACCAGACAATGCACCAGCTTTTCATGTATTGGTGTTCTGTTCGCATCTTGCTGTGGCAGGGAAAGAAACGCTGACCCTTCTTGTTTATTTCGAGTGGTGGTTGTGGGGAGCGCAGATGTCACCATATGTAAGAAATATATAAAAATATATAGTGCAGTAGTTCTTTAGATAAAGGACATCTTGAAAATAACAGAAATGGGGACTCACACTTTCCCAATGGATAGGAGCAGTGTAAACACAATTGGTTATCAGCTCAAGTTGTCAGCATACAGTAGCGTTCCTCGGTTGGAAACAGAAGATCACACTTAGTGCAACTTGGTATGTTCATAAATGTGATGTATTAACAGAAAAATATTGCACTTACATGTGTACAATATGGCATGGACACATAAAAATTATAGGTGGCTCGATCCCTCTGATCTCTCCGGCCACTCGCACGCCGTCACGTCACTTCTGGCGATTGTCCGCGTCACTTCCAGGTATGGATGGACCCGGTGTCGTTAGCCGTGAAGACGGGGGATGCGGGGCGGTCACAGGAGCTTGCGTAACCTACTCGAACTTCACTCTACGCGTTTCGCTTTGGAAAAAGATTCATCAGGAGTATTCTTCTTGTTTATCGGCAGACTGACTGGGGCTGAGCCAACTGGAATTTCCATCTCACCTAGTGCCGCAGAACTAATTTCTCAGCTGCAGGTGTGCTGGATTAATTACCCAGGCTGGTAGCCCTATGAGTGGTGGGGCAGCAGGCTCAAGCAGACTGCATGTGGGATCTGTGTTGCTGCTTGTGTCTGCTGTTCTCTATGGCTATTAAAGACTGGCGGCTGTCTGAACCTTCCTGTTGATGGGGACCGTTATTCTGCTTCCAGCCTGTGAATCCTGTGACAGGGGTAAGAGAGCTGGGAGGACACAGACCTCCCCAGAGAAACAATGTTTTTCATTGTTTTCCATTTTCCGTTTCATTATCTTTTAAATAAACGCTCCAATTTCTTCCAACTTGAGCCTGGTGTCCAGCCTTGAGTCATACTAGCCTGTTACAGCCTCTTACACAAACACACCGACTAATAAAGAAGAGACATGTGTGGTTTCATAAGATGATGTATTTTTTAAGACTATGAGCAAATCATCCTCTTAATTCTTTAACCCTTTGAGTGTCCCATTACCATGGATGTCATAAGAGTCGGCACTTTAGATGCCCTATAGAAAAAAAAGGTACAGTGTAGAAATGATTATTTTCACATAGGTTCCGATACCTGCAAGGAAGAGTAGGGTAGATTTGTTATAGATAAATAGCATAGGCCTTTATTCCGCCGCAGTTTCAGCAACATAAACTATAGGCTTTTCCTAGCCAAAGTTCAGGTTTCCCAAAGGATGAACTTCCACGTATGTCTATAGATGTCTACATACTTACCAAGGGTCCATATGCATCTGGGACATGCATCTGGGACGTGCACAAGGGGCCTGCACACGCTGGTGTCCCTAGACAGCAAGGACACGCACGTGTGGTCTGTATGCAGACCAGCGCTAGACAGATAAACATTTCCTTTTCCTGCCTTTTAAACACTTAATAGAGTCAGGTGGGATCGTTAGTGGTCCTGCCTTCCTCCAGGGAGGGATTAACCAATGCTTGGCCAACACGCAACAGCTCTAGCTGTTGTAAACAGGCCTGCCCCTGTTATAAGGACCTATGAGGTTTCAAAAGCTCTGTATGTGATCAATTAATGAATCTATGAAGATCTATCATTTAGGTTCGCAATGCATGGTACAAATTGGTTCTAAAATGTATCTACCATTTGAGGCTGCCATCTTTAACATGATCCAAAGAAAATGTGTGCTGGGTGTGTTTCCACTAATCCCTTTCAGCACCTTGTCTAAAAACGTTCAGCAACTGAACCGCTGCAGTGGAGAGACAGGGATTCAGTATGTGAACGCATGCTTCATAAAACAAAGTGGTTATAGAACACTAACCCCGGCTTCCGGAATACTTTTACTGCAGCAACAAACCCCCTAATCCTCATGTTGCCACTCGGTGTCACTGTAAGCATCAATTGACACAGGAAGAGTGCACTGCTATTACCAGCAGCTACTTCAGTCTCCAAGTCATAAAAACTGGTTTATAGGGAAATCTAGTTCACAGAAAATGCACGGGTTGTGTGCCGCTTGCTTACTTTGCTGCGGTGCCACAGCTGAGAATCATTTGGATAATTCTCCGACTGTTGGCTGGAGACTGTCCAAATTACCGGAACGGTTTTTACAAAATGACAATGCAAAGCAGGGTCGGTTCAACTGGGCTGGCAAACTGCACGTCTTGGTATTATCTTTTGAACCGAGATGAAAATACAGCTCCCGCCCCTGGGTTTGTGGCTATTTTAGCCTATTTATAGAACACTTTCAGCAATATTTTATTATCCACTTTGCTTTTTTTTAAATCCTGATCACATCCTTGTGAAATTCTTCCGTACTTTTATATTTTAGGTGAACATTCATGTAACTTTAAACCTAACTTTGTGATTTTTTTTAAGGCCTAGTTACAAAGCAGCGATGATTACTGCCATGTAAAGGGGTTATTGAATCAACAGTGATACTGCTGTTAGCTACTGCTACTGGTAAGTGAAAGGCCGTTAAAAATCAATAGTGGCTATCATCACGGTTTATAGTTAATGAGCCCTGTTGATGGCTTTGCTCACCATTTGAACGCAATGCTTCAGACAGAATGGTCTAAGGCAGGGGTGCGCAAACTGGGGGTTGCGTGATTTTTCAGGGCGCGGCGGTTGCAGAGGCCCCGCGCTCTTCTCCAAGGCACTTAAATGAAATGCCAGGCGATAGGGTGAGGCCTCTGTAACTTCACTTAACTTGTCTCCAGCAATGCGTCGCCATGGCAACGCGTCATCTATGGACGATGCGGGGGTCACCTGACATCAAGTTACCATGGCAACAAAACGTCACGTGACCCTGCGGCGTCGTTTGACGCCGTAGACATGGTAAGGAGGGGACGCAAGCAGGGGGAAAGTTTACGCACCCCTGGTCTAAGGAAAAACAAGCATGATCTGCTTCCGAGGAAATATTCCCTTATACAGTATTTATATGCTCCATTATATAACCGGCTTTCTTAGGTACAGTAACTACAATTCATGGCTATGACATGTTTGCAGAGACAGAATGACTCCCTGTGGAATCCGAGGGCATCTCTAACCTAATTTTGAAAACCTTCCTGGATATTGTATGTTATCCAAGTATCTGACCTGCTTACTCATTCCTATTTAACCCTGTGGTCACTGCTAGGGATGTGTCCCGTTGAGCTCTTAAAATTTCCATCCTAAAAAATAATTAGTACTCAATATGCTAGCTTGTAATTTCTCACCAACTTTCACCAAACACTTGTCTACATTTGCATGTGCGTTATTTTTTTTTTACTTCAAATATTTTTTTGGTCATAATCATTTTGCTCTTGACTAGAACTAATCCGGCCTGGTTAGTGCAGCAGCAGGTTATCACCCTACTGCATATATTGAGAGACAAATAAATGTCACTACAGACGAGGGGTAGGACTGGATTCAGAAGACATTTTGAAAGGATTCAAAATTCAGGAGGGGTTCAGTAATACAGGTCTGAAAATATTAAAAACAATTAGTTCCGAAGCATTTCACAGTAGGGCTTATCTCCAGTCCTCAAGACCCCCCCAACAGGTCAGGTTTTCAGGATATCCCAGCTTCAGCACAGGTGGCTCAATCAGTCGAAGAGCATGCTTCAGCACAGATTCAGTCGAAGAGCCTGCTTCAGTCGAAGAGCCTGCTTCAGCACAGGTGGCTTAATCAGTGGCTCAGTTGACTGAGCCACTGATTGGGACACCTGTGCTGATGCTGGGATATCCTGAAAACATGACCTGTTTGGGGGGGGGGGGGGATCTTGAAGACCGGAGTTGAGCCCCCCTGGTTTAGAATATAATTCAAGTTCTCTGCACCATTTCATTTCAAACATGTCGACGCAATTCTTCATTCTAGTTACAATGTTCCCCTGTTGTTCCTCTGTCCGGGTTGCAACGAGGACACGAGAACCCAATGTAACGTCGGTGTCTTAATGGGTGTTAGATAAAGAACTAGCAAGAACCTGAATCTATGAAAAAAAGAGCAGCATCCTCATTCCAAGAGCAATCTTGCCTCGGTGCGACATGGCGTAGATGCGGCTGCCTACACATATACAAATGAGTTCTCTCAGTAAGACACCAATGACCTGGCATAGTACAGAAAAGCTTTCAAAGTTGTTGGACATCAGGTCTGCTTCCAAGAAACCGGTAATTGCTATTAACTTCCGATGTGGGTCCAAAGTCAAGAGGCAGATGAAATGACAAAGTACATTTTCTATTACTTTGTTACTCTCACAATCACTCTGTCACGCTGTGCTGAAGAGGTGACCTGATTGCACACGTGGACCTCAGATGTCATCCCCACATGTCACCTTGCAGGGTGATAAAATAAAAATCCAGTTTATTTCTCCTTACAGGTTTGCCTTCAGATCTGCTCCAATTGATGAGTTGACTATTTTTAATCCGTATTCTACTAAAAGTGAACGTATTTCCGTTGTTTCCTTATTATCACACATTACTTTATATTAATACCACTTAAAGCAGCAAGCTCCAGAATGTTATGCGTCTACCTTGTATAAGGTTAGTATCCTGCCTCTTGAGCATGTCCTTGCTCTTTATGTTTGGTGTTAAAAACCCCCATTATTTTCCTAATCTCTAGCTTCTAAAGTCGCCATGATAATCATTACACTGCACTGGGCTCTGTGGAGAGCTGCATTTTAAACAGAGCATTAGATTTAAAAGAAATAAAGAAAGCGTTGGTAAAGGGCAATAATAGATCTCTTAAAGTAAAAAATAAAATGCCAACGAGGCATGCAGCATAGACTGCTGCTTTAAAACATATATTTTTGTAACATTTACTGTTGGCTGTCACGCATGGCACACCTGTGAGCACGTGACCTGCATATGGGACGTGTTAATACACAGTTGGCAAACTGGCACACTTTCCCCTTTCCCCAGAGATCCCTCAAATGAATAATATCAATCCGTCCCCGTATACCACATGTCATGAGCAGCACACAAGTGAGCAAGTAACTTAGATATGCAACTAGGGTAAGTACACACAGCTACTCTAGTTAACTCACCTTTCTCCTGCGCATGGTACTTTCAATTAGTTAATATTAAGCCCATACTTAATTGCAATCATCTCTATCCACTTCCACCACCCGAGACATTATGCAAAATATGTATTTAATATATAATCTGCCAGGGTCTCAGGTCCCTCTTTATTATGGAAAAAACTATGCACTTAATACAAAAGTCTGATGTAGCAAAATGTGTCCAAAAATGTAAATACTCTCTCCAGAGCATGCAACAGTTAAATCGGAGTCCCAAAGCATTACTTATTAAAGAATTGTTGAACATATATAAAAATACAGTGCTTAGATTACAGAAAAAGATTACAAAAACATACAGTTACAATAAATGCAGAACAGTGTCTTAAAATAACAGGATAAAATATAAAAACAGAAATCCCTATACAGTACGTTGCCATTTCATAGGTTTTCCTCAGAGAGGTCACTGGCATAGAAAGATGAAAATTCAAGTGTTGGATCCCAAAACATACCTCTGTTGAATTCTGATTTCATAACTCCACGGCAAGCCCTATATACCATTATTTTCTCATTGAAAACCACATAAGCCCACCCCACTCCTAAATCAGCTGCTAGGCTGATGGTTTTACAACAGAGAAAAAAAACCTCCTAAAAATATGTTTAGATTCTTGCTTCAATACACAAACACACTATATCTAAGACTTAGGCACACGTGAGTCATATCAAAAGATTCAGGCGATTATGATGGATGCAACAAGACTAATTTTGACCATCTTGCTCCTAAATTTGAGTGACAGATGGATATCTGTCTTTGGCACTTCTTACCCATGTACGTGTGTGGTCTTATTACATGAACCTCCTTGCAAGGATGACAAATATGTACCTGTTATTATGCAGCATAGATGACATCACATGATATTCTCATTTTTAATAAAGTCCTACAACTAAGGCGTGACCTGTGTGTCACCTCTATCTGGGATGCACAAGTAATCATTCAAGAATATTTCGTTTTCTTTGAGGCTGACAGACTAATATCTGGCTATCATTTATTGCTTTCTAAATAACACATACGTCACTTTTACTGGGCCATCAGTGATAGGCCTCCCCCAATTAAGCCCTTTTTGAAGATCAGCACAGACCCAGGAAAAGTCTTGACCGGTCATAAACCCAATATATTGTATTTTTCAAATCAAACTATAGCTAAATAAACCCCTGAAGTACCAGATTGATTACAAGACTTAATATCATATGATATTATCACGACATTGACTATAACTACTTCGTCACAGTCCCCCCATCCATATATTTCTCTCCCCCTCTCTCTTGCTCCCTCTCCCTGTCTTACACTCTTCCTCTCTCTGCTTCTTCCCCTTCTCTTTCTCAATCCCTCCTCTCTCTCACTCACAAATTCTTCCACCCTTCTCTAATACTCTTCCTCCCATTTATCACTCAATGCTCCCTCTACTCTGGCTCAATCCTCCCCACCCCCTGTCAGCGGACCTGAGTAGAGACATTGAAATGATGATGATTATTGTGGAGAGAAGAAAGCAGAGGCTTTTAGAAGCATACAAAAGTACTGTAAAAGCTACCCAGATTGCATGGAACATAACATTAGGAACAAGACATACACAATCTTAGCAAGCACAAAACCCAGGCCCACAGTATTATATATGTACTGTATATATTTGTATGTGCCTATTGGAGTGCTCCTGGGAAAGGTACCTCCAATATACTGCAGTAACCAAAGAAGCTCCACGTCCAATAGGACACATTATTTCGTTAATTTCTATGTTGTCTTCTTATACTGTAAGTATGGCTCATTTATATCAATCCTTTGGCCAAAACATTTCAAGCTGCAACCACGTCTAGGTTAGACCCTATCCGCAGGTCCTTCTCTACTAGTTTTATCCTGTGTCCTTCTGTGTTTCTTCCAAGAAAAACATTGAAATGAACAAAATAATTAGTCCTATTACATAAGCATAGGACTTTACATCCTTCTTTACTGCTGTATACCAATAAGAAATGGTTCAGAAAATATTTTTAAGTTTTTATTTATAAAAATGTTTTACCAGGAAATAATACATTGAGAGTTACCTCTCATTTTCAAGTATGTCCTGGGCACAAGTTATGACAATACACGGTTACATTAAAAGAACAGAGGTTATACAGTCAATTCACAGACATTTCATGGACAGATAGAGTTGGGAAATTGGGTACAGGGGTTAAATGGGCTGGTGAGTTTCAGATTGAAATAGAAAAGCTGTAACATCACCAAACATCAGCGAATGGCAGCGAACGGCTCACACCCTTTAGCTGCCCATCAGCTGCGCCAAAGGCTGTCCGTCTTTGGGACAACGCAGATGTACACTGAAGGGGTTCAGAATGAATGCAGCTGCAAATACAAAGTCCTTTGTCCTCTTGGCTCATTAACATTCCAGTGGGTGGGATTGACGTTCCACAAAGTACAAGCAAATGTTAACCCTTAGCACGCTGGTCCTGTGCAGAGGGGAGCAGCTCTTGGGGAGCCCCATTAGGCATACGTCTTTGGGGCGACGCATATGTACACATATTAAGTTGGTATAAAGGTCAGGAATTCCTTGTCTGTATTTGCTCAAGAGTGGATTTTATATGATATTGTGGTAATGTTTACAAAATTGCAGCACAGCATGATCTATCAGCTCTACATAAAATAATTTATGTTCATTATGTTCTTTTTTTTAAATTAATATAAAATGTGTTTTGCTTGCAGTCATCTGGGCCATTTGTATGAAGCAGTCTTCTGCCATAAGGCACCCTTCGAGGCTCCAAAACACCTCACAGCCAATAGAAGTGAATCTGCTTAGTAAACAATGGGCCTTAAGGCCTTTAACAGCTGTATTCTCAATGTATGAACTAGTACTATGTTTAAAATAGTTGCTGTATTGTCGCCATTAACACATGCACAATGGTATATGTTGGTCCTAGGTAATTAAGGTTGGATGCAATATCAACAATACAAGGTCCAAAGTGCACAATCTTCGGGCTGTTCGGGCTCTTCCAGCTTTCCTCTACACCCTTCAGGGACGACGTTTCCTGCGACACTCGTGTATCTGGTGATTGGGAGTGTGTTGTCACGATTCATAATCTGGATTGATGATTTTTATACTCAGTGCTTTTAAATATTATCTTTGTGTACGTGCATATCTTACCTTTTATACATACATATATATATATATATATATTTTTTTTTTAATCAGGTAGTGTTAGGACCTGCTAATGGTCATGCCTTGATGTGGCTTGCAGGCTTATAATGCTTTGGCCAAAGGGTTTAACTAAATGACCCTTTTTCAAAAGAATATATAAGTATCTCACTGTGTATTTTTATCATCAGGCTTTTCTCTATGTGTGTGTATATAATATATATATATATATATATATATATATATATATATATATATATATATATATATATATATATATATATATATATATATATATAGATATATATAATACTACATCATGAGAGGTTTTGTGCTTTCTTCTTTGCGCTTTTGCTCTAACGTCTGATAAATAGCATCACCAATGAAATAGAGAATATCAATGTGACGTTAAGAGCATGGATTTTCAATGATAATATCCAAATCTGAAGTTCAATTGGGAATCTGAGTATATTATGCAAGTAGGTACATTGCAGACTTAGATCTGCTCAGTTTGCAAGGTCTGAGTAAAACAAGCTCAAGGTACTGACAAAAACACTGTAGAGACTGAAAACAAAAATCTTTAAACAGAGTGACAACTGAAGAAGTGAATTGATTTTTATTACTGTAGCTGGTGTGACCTGCATGTGTACCAATCATGTGAACAATGTACTTCATCTGGCAAGTGACGAGGACAGAAACAGGAGAAATGAATTTATATACAAGGGGCAGTTTCCCCCTCTCTGTAACCACCGATCTGAGAATAAGGGGTTTCCAACTATAATTCATGAAGTTCTCAAAGGGTTTAGGGGGTTTGTCTTATGTGGCTGTGGCATTCAGGGAAGGTTTGAGTGAATAGAAGAAGCTCGGTACAGCCTTCAATTATAGCACAACATTGCATTACCTTATACATACTGCATCATGTCTGCTTTATACAAGATCTGTTTTAATATCATATCACATTTTTGTATATTTTAATTCATTCTCATTGTATTAAATATACTGTGTAAGATCTGATAATAAATAAAGCCTCCTCCTTTCTATTTTCACAGCATAAATATTGATTTAATTTTTCCACAATGCCTCAATGTTTATTAAATGTTGATCTTTCTAAAGCAGCAGTCCCGCCTACCCTTTTTTCTCCATTTTATTTTGAACTATTGATTATTATTTTTTTTTAACAGAATTCGAACCGTGGGTCCTCCGGAGTTGGATCACACAATATTTAGCACCGGGGGCCACTTCTCGGAGTACTCTGCGGTTTAGTTGCTGGTGTTTTTCTCCCATTCAGGAAATCAAAATGGCTGCCAAATCTTTCCCCAATGGCACGAGGCCCAGTGTTGTGTTTTCCTATTGGATGATTGTATACATGTCAAGGAAGCAATACCGAGAACTAAACTGGTAACTATCTCGGGTAATTACCCCTCTCCATATTTATCTAAAACATTTTAGTACTACTACTACTACTACTACTACTACTACTACTACTAATAATAATAATAATAATACAATGTATCGTGTTCATTTAAAGTAGAACATTTTATGAGATATCCACCTACTCACTTCCTTGTCTATGCCCAAACTGATTTGAAGCATCATAAGTGTACGGTATGTCTAACATTGCAGTATTCATTTAACTACATACATAAATGTAGTCTTGGAAATAAACACATGCAAAAAGAAATAGCATGAGGTTTCTCTATGCATTACTCTTCCATGTACACCACCGAATTTCTAACTTGCTGTAGTCCCTTCGCTGATGAAGAGGCCTTAAATACAATATGTCCCATGCCTCCATGGCACTGTAGGGGTTAAGCTTCTGCGGATTTCATTTGAAAGCCCAGGCCGTGCCAATAATGCAGTTGATGGTGATAGACTTGCCGTTGGGTCTTTGATTGCACATGTTCTGTGACATCCCATTAATACGGCACCATTTTTCAGCTCACGATTACAGTGTACTTGCCGAGAAGCCAATATCATTACCGCTTCTGGTGACCCTGGGAGAAGTCACTATATCAATCAGCAAAATGAATGCTTAACACCCTCTAAGTGGTAAAACTTCTCTTTTCCTCGACTGTTTCTGATCTCTAGCGGTCTCTAATAACTCAGTGTATACATTCTAGATGTCATATGGAAAAAAAACACAAGGCATAGAGCGCACTAATATTGTGTGGAAAAATGGGAAGTGTGAGCATTATGAACGTATCCAGTGAAACAGATAGTGAACAGTACACATAACAATGGTAATGATAACTGATATGAAGTATATATATATATAAATATATATATTATATATATTGAATGAACTCAAACCCCAAGGGTAATAAGGAAAGAAATAACTTTCCTTTGGGAAACACAGGAGGGTCTGCTGCTGCTATGGTTGGTTGAATGAAAGAGCATCCAAATCTATAGAGAAAAGAGAAACAAGTGCAGACCTCTCATGGTATAGTATGTAAAAGTAAAATGTATATGTAAAGGTAAAGATGCACATTCAGCAACAAACATCTTTTAAGCAATGGTTAAAAACCGTAATATCCACGATGATGCCAGGGTTCGCCGCTCCACGATCCAATCAGGTGATCAGTAGGAGACCGGGGCGTCTGTCTCATCTGGGGGAGCCGTCTTCTCTAGTCATGCAGATGTGGCTCTGTAAGGTTAGTCCATCCGCGGGAGTTGCTCTCAAGTGGTTCCGACTCCAGGCGTCTGAGTACTCACACGCGGAGTACTGGGGCTTTCCACCCGAGCAGAGGGAACCTCCGAGGAATCAGCGCACCTCCAGCGACGTCACTCAGATGACGTCAGTGCTTCCGAATCAATGTCAGTAAAGAGCAACGGAGACGCGAGGTGAAGGAGACAGTGCCAGTCCAGTATAATGGCCTCCAGCATCATTAGCAATGTCCAAAATCCTACGCGTTTTGTGACTCACACAGTCACTTCATCAGGGAATCAAAGATCTCATTGAAATGAATAGGACATTTTCTTTTCTACATCTGGTTTGTTTTGCCCTAAATTGCACCACTTTTGTCTTGATACATACAGTATTCCCCTATATAAGGTTCTCAGTTTTGCGTTAAAGAAAAATAAAGTGTCACTGTTTATGATCAAGTACGTTTTAATCTGACCCAGTCACCTCAAGGGTGCAATCCAAGTAGTGTATTTCTGCTGCTCTATTTTGCAGGGCAGTCTCCCCATTTGAGAAAAGAAAAATGACTAGTTGGCCTGGACATGTATCCCATTAACTTACAGTAAAGGTGTACTGTACTTCAGTTCGTTTTTTGGCATCACTTATGTTCCATTTGCTCTTCAACTTCTCAGTCACTCAGTTTGGAAAGATCATGAATGCAGCTCTCTGCAGTTGGCTCTTAACAAGCATTGTACACACCTTTAATGTCATTAGCAATGCTTGTTCTGCATAAAACATTGTGGCACATTCAGTATCTGGCAGTAGATGAATTTGGAGATTTTAGAACAGTGGTTTTCAATCTTTTTTTTATCCCCGGGCACCCCTAACCACAGTGCTGTGTTGCTGGGGCACCCCTACAACAGGACAGGGTCACAGAAAACACAGGCCAGAGAGACTGTCACAAGAGAAAGAGACAGATAGGGGGCAGAGAGTCACAGAAAACACCCCTCCCCTCCAGCAGGACAGAACAAATACAGAGCCTCACTCCTCTACTGCCCATGCGGCTTTCTTCTCCTCTGCTTGGCCACACCCCGCAGGCTTCTGACACCTCCTCCTTATTGGCTGCTGCTGGGTAATGCAGCCAATCAGAGTAGAGGAAATTGCCCTGCTTTATTCCTGCTCAGAGATCGGGAAAATCCCGAGGCCCCCCTTCGGCTATGCCATAGATGAAGTCTAGGGTAGAAAGAATGTATGTGCTGTACTTTGGGGTCTATCTTCATTTATTTTCTGTAGGTTATTGATTGCTGTATCACTTGCACTGTATGATTTCCTGGGCAAGGTCAATATCAGTAAGTGAAAAAATCAAGGTTATAACCAGCAAACACGGACCTTGTTAATCTTATTAGTGACTTGTCATTAAATTCTACATCTTAATCAAATAGAAGGACAATGTAAGACCCATATGACTACATGCATGTATTTAACATACTGTTACTGGTCTGGTTGGTTTGTGAGCACCATAATAAAGGAACTCTGTAATCTGTTTAATGATTTGTCACACAGATAGTGGCATCAGTGCTAATGAAAAGAGAAGCCGTTTATGTGTATTTATTTTCGAAATCATTGTATTGGGATTTTGTGTACATATGATTACGTGATCTTTATTTCTCGATTTTTGTTTCCTGTTCGTCTGCGGCGCCGGGGACTGTAAGTCTTGCTACATCTCTACATAAGTATTCTTTTGTCTATATGTATGCATCATTTTACACTTTACTTAAACATTTCCTGTGTTCTTTATACATGAATTTATTTATTTTTATGTTCTACCATTTTAAATGTGTCTTTTTATTAAAATCTTTCATACCTCCCTTCCTCTTATTATTATTGATTCACGGCATCTCCCTTTCACTCAATCATACTTTCATCCCGGCCTTTCCTGTGCAGCAAGGGGGACCAACTCCTGTCCCCAATGGCCACCAACGGGTCAGGTTTTGAGGATATCCCTGCTTCAGCACTCAGTCATTATGACTGAGCCATTGATTGAGCCACCTGTGCTGAAGCAGGGATATTCTCAAAACCGGACCTGTTGGTGGCCATTGAGGACAGGAGTTGGCCACCCCAGCTGTACACTTTCTGCTATTTCTTCCTTTTAATAATAATATTTAATCTATTATTTGACTCCTTTGTTTGCCATTCTGCTCTACTGTCCATGTCTGCCCTCTCTCTGGCCAGATGTAATCTCCAGCTGAGCCAAACTGTCACTCTCCTTTTGAGTGCTTGAGGGGCCACAGCACCAGAGTGCCATGGCTCCTCCTCTGGCGCTTGCGATCATGTGACTGCTTTTCTGAAGTGGCCATGTGATCGCAGAATGGAAGGTGGGGGTGGAGGGAGGGGGGGGGGGGGCAGAGTACTGACTCTTCTGTTCCACTTAGTGATAGATCACATGGAGTATAGAACGAGATCTACCCTAGAATGAGCGGGTTTATTATGGCAAAGCTACTACGTCATGGGGCCTCTGGAGTGCCAGACCCAATGACATAGTGGCTACGTCTATAAGGCACCCAAAGAGTTAAAATCCTTTGCCATTCAAAATTCTGAAACAGCTGGTGCCCCATCGCGGTTTTAACTCCACGCTCCTGCTTGCTGGTGGGGCTTGCCCTAACAGGGGCACGTGACTGTGAACTCGCTGGGGATGTGGCCCTTCCCCCTGTGATTGTGCAAGCTCGTTCAGGCACGCACCTGTGCGCACTCACTGTGTCCCACAGTATAACACAAAACTTCATTAAACATTGTCTTACAGTTTAAGCAGATGTAAGTAGAAATTTCCCTGATGCAGGAGCGTAAAACGCGCGGCGGACGAGGAGTTCCTTGAGCGATGTTCTACTTCTGTGGCAGATGGACGGAGACATCATTCTATGGCCAACACCAGTTACTGGCACCCCTCATCGGAATAATTCTATTTTGGGAGCTCTCTTCTGTACCGGGATTGGAAATGGAGCCTGCAGCATTCTGTTCTACATGATTGGATTTTCAAGTATTATGTTTCTGTTATTTATTTTGTACTTTTTAAAAAAACATTCTATTGCTATACAGTATATATTGGATGATGGCTATTTTGGACACTGATTTTGTTGTGTTATTCTCTGAGATTTATGTACTGAGAACAGCAGTGATTAGAATATGATACATCCATATCCTGTACTGGTTTACCTATGGATTCTTTTTTGACTCCATAGTGTAAAACCAAACCAAATATGTTTGTACACACACACACACACACACACACACACACACACACACACACACACACACACACACACACACACACACACACATATATAAAATAAAAAAATAAATAGATGATACCGTTCTGTGGCTAACGAAATGCTTTTATTTGTGCGAGCTTTCGAGAAACACTGATCTCTTCTTCCGGCGATGTTACAATGAATGAAGCAAAAGGTATACTTAAAAACAGTGTCTCTTGAAATGTTATCTGTGCTGTTCCTTCCCCCGGTGTGGATGTGTTTTATGGCTACATAAATACATATATGTATAAATATAGCCATAAAACACATCCACACCGGGGGAAGGAACAGCACAGATAACATTCCAAGAGACACTGTTTTTAAGTATACCTTTTGCTTCATTCATTGTAACATCGCCGGAAGAAGAGATCAGTGTATCTCGAAAGCTCGCACAAATAAAAGCATTTCGTTAGCCACAGAACGGTATCATCTATTTATTTTTTGATTATTGAAGCTCGGCTAACACGGTACTGATACCTCTACATATACATACATACATACATACATACATACATACATACATACATACATACACATACACATATATAAGACACACTTGCTTAAAGACGCATATGAATAGGACTGTGGCTATTCTGAACACATGGCACATAAAGCTTGGCCCCCTGCAGATGCACTTACCAGAACTCCCTCCTACTGTCTCTGTACGTTCTCCCTACCTACCAATTAGACTGTAAGCTCCTCGGAGCAGGGACTCCTCTTCCTTAATGTCTAAAGCACTTATTCCCATGATCTGTTATTTATATTATCTGTTATTTATTGGATTACCACATGTATTACTGCTGTGAAGCGCTATGTACATTAATGGCGCTATATAAATAAAGACATACAATACAATACAATATATACTGAGTTAAGTTATGGCGAGTAAAAAAAGTGACAAAAACCCTCCACAGCAAAGCATATAGCAAATGGAAATACAACTGTATGCTCATTTGCATGTCTTAGGCAGGTCTGCAACCCCGCCTTTCACCATTATCACCCAGCACACAGCACTTCCACTGCAGCAAGGGATTCTGGGAAATGACATGCAAATGAGCACACAGTGCCCCTTTTTGCTTAAAAAAACATTTTTAACATGGTTCCCTATATATACATACATACAATCCCCACCCCCCCACACACACACACACACACAATCCCCCCCCCCCACACACAATTACACAATCCCCACACTCAATCCCCCCCCCCCACACACAATCACACAATCCCCACACTCAATCCCCCCCCCACACACAATCACACAATCCCCACACTCAATCCCCCCCCACACACACACACACAATCCCCCCCCCACACACACACTTCCCCCCCACACACACACACACACACTCAATCCCCCCCCCACACACACACACTCAATCCCCCCCACCCCCCACACACTCAATCACTCCCCCCCCGCACCACCACCACCAACACACACACACACTTAATCAGTCCACAATTTCACCTGGGGGGGGGCGACATGCTCCGATCCCCCAACCCCACATGCTGCTGAAAACGGGAAGCAGACAGGAAGAGGAGGGGCTTGTCTGTGTGCAGAGAGAAGCCCCGCCCCCTCTGCAAGACACAGACATAGAAGCAGCAGCACGGAGCTTCTGGCCCCGCCCCCTCTGCAAGACACAGACATAGAAGCAGCAGCACGGAGCTTCTGGCCCCGCCCCCTCTGCAAGACAGACATAGAAGCAGCAGCACGGAGCTTCTGGCCCCGCCCCCTCTGCAAGACAGACATAGAAGCAGCAGCACGGAGCTTCTGGCCCCGCCCCCTCTGCAAGACACAGACATAGAAGCAGCAGCACGGATCTTCTGGCCCCGCCCCCTCTGCAAGACACAGACATAGAAGCAGCAGCACGGATCTTCTGGCCCCGCCCCCTCTGCAAGACGCAGACATAGAAGCAGCAGCACGGATCTTCTGGCCCCGCCCCCTCTGCAAGACACAGACATAGAAGCAGCAGCATGGAGCGCCCGTGCACAGCTCTGGCCGCCCCCAGGTTTCCCTGCAAGCTGCTCGCGCCCCCCTACATAATCGTGCGCCCCCCCTACCGTGTGTGTGTGTGTTTGGCCCGTCACTCCGCCTCAGGCCAATGAGAGGTGTGCGGGGGCAGGCGGAGCCAAGGGACCAATGAGATTTCCCCTAGGGACACCGGACATCCAGACAGGCATACAGTGCTTTCATTAATATAGTATAAGATATACACACACACACACTATCTATATATATATATATATATATAGATAGTGTGTGTGCGTGTGTGTGTGCGTGTGTGTGTGTGTGTGTGTATATATATACACACATACATACATACATACATACACATACATACATACATACATACACATACATACATACATACACATACATACACACATATATATATTGTATTGTATGTCTTTATTTATATAGCGCCATTAATGTACATAGCGCTTCACAGTAGTAATACATGTGGTAATAAAAGAAATAACAAATAATATAAATAACAGATCATGGGAATAAGTGCTTCAGACATTAAAGTAACATTAAGGAAGAGGAGTTCCTGCTCCGAGGAGCTTACAGTCTAATTGGTAGGTAGGGAGAACGTACAGAGACAGTAGGAGGGAGTTCTGGTAAGTGCGTCTGCAGGGGGCCAAACTTTATGTATCATGTGTTCAGAATATTTACAGTGCTAGTCATATGCTTATTTAAGCAAGTGTGTCTTAAGGTGGGTCTTAAAGGTGGATAGAGAGGGTGCTAGTCGGGTACTGAGGGGAAGGACATTCCAGAGGTGTGGGGCAGTCAGTGAAAAGGGTTTAAGGCGGGAGAGGGCTTTATATACAAAGGGTGTAGAGAGAAGCCATCCTTGAGAAGAACGCAAGAGTCGGGGTGGTGCATAATGAGAAATTAGGGCTCAGATGAGGGGCAGAAGAGTGTAAAGCTTTAAAAGTGAGGAGAAGAATGGAGTGTGAGATGCAGGATTTGATCTGAAGCCAGGAGAGGGATTTTATGAGGGGAGATGCTGAGACAGATCTAGGAAAGAGTAGAGTGATTCTGGTGCCAGCGTTTAGGATAGATTGTAGGGGAAACAGGTGAGAGGTAGGAAGGCCGGACATACATACATATATACATACATATACAGATACAGTATATATATATATACACACACACACACATTCTCTTTCATGATATGCTTCCTGTTGATCAGGAACCTCGCTCGTGATGGGGATTTTCTTTACCTATGTTTTAGGCCGCATCCAGAATGATTGCGTGTGCGCTGCGCGATGAATCACGTTGTGGCAATGTGAACCTGTATAGTGCACACATGGACATGAGCACTCAACAGAGAGCAGCTTGAGGAGACAAATATATTTGTATTTGTAGCACGATGGCCGGGTCACGTGAGCGGATTCGCCCAATGAGGGTGAACCAGCTCCGTGATGTCACGGCCACGCCCTTCCCCCCCCCCCTGCACATAACAAATTTTTGCAGGCCAGGAATCGTCCCAGCTGCATCAGCACGTGATGTCATGGCGCTCGAAGGCACGCATTCATACTGGACGCAGCCTTAACTTCAATGTCACTCTGTTTTTCTTTGTTATGATGTACATTCAATAGCAATAGATTTTCCTACCACAATTACTTCAGTGTGTGTGCCCACTGCCAGAAGATTTCTGCTTCCTACAGTAGGTTCTTCTTTTGGGATTTTGTAGTGGTAGATACGATAATATAAATTAAAGGCGAGTCCCTTTCTCAGGAGTGTATAAATAATCTCCATATTTCAGATTTTTTTGTTTATAGTGACCTAGAGAGTGGCCATGATTGCAATGGGACTTTTCATTTTGTTCTAGCAGTGTATTGATTTTGTATAAGCCATGTGCAAGTTTTGTTTGAAATATTCTTTAATCCTGACCGGTGTTCTCACAATTATTCCAGATATAACGTCTTTTATACGGTCAAATATACCATATTGTTTTGGTGCTATATACCCACTGGAAACCGAACGCTCAATGAAGTCTTCCCGAAAGCAAAGAGATTCCAAATACTTTGGGAAATCTATTTCAAGCAGACTGAGGGGAAGCTTTAAACTCTGTAACCTTTAAACTGTTAGGGCACAAGGGAGCAGAAACCATTACAGAGCATTTCAGACTCCTTTGGACACATTAATTACTGACAGCCAACTTTTTAATTTTTAATGAGCCTAAAACTCATGTCGAGTTGCTACGGTACCTTCAAACATCTCAAGAGACTGACTTGTGAGGTAGAAGAACAACATGCAAATTGTATATTCAAGGTTGTGATGTCAGTTGAGGGTCTTTTGGGGCTGAATTTTGAGTATCCTTTAAAGTATCATTGGTTTTTATTTAGCCTGTATCTTCAAACAATACAGATTTAAGGCAGCACACAATTTAAACTAAACAGGCCTCTCCCTTTGAAAGGGCTAACTCACACTTCCCCGTTCCTATCTGCAGGGCTGGGAGGATAGGGCTCTTACCAACCTCTGACCTAAACTCGGAAGAGGTACCTGTTATCAGGGTCTCTTTCCCTCAGCCCGGGTCTGGGTTGATGTCCGTGGGGTGAACCCTCTGGCAGGTTCCAGGATCCGCTGCGTCCTGGAATAGAGGGTCTGCTTCCCTGGGATCCCTATCTGACAGCACACACTTCCTTAGTGCTAGAGAGATCCCCTGCAGTTTAAGCAGGAGGCTTGTCTACCTGACTGATGAGCCAGGTGGAGACCGGCTAATTGTCTGTAGCTGCAATTAACCAGCTCCCCGCTGAACTCAGTCAGATACAGGCTTTCTATTTGGAGCCCTATTTAGACAGGGCCCTGGTACAGTATCCATTTAATATCTTCTTTTAGTATGCTTGGACTTCTCATGCTAAACTGGACACGTTGGTCATTTTTCTGCTTTGAACCTTCTACATTTTGGAGGTAGATTTGATTGTACGGTAAAAAACGATAGTCTAACCAGAGAGTCTTTGTTTGCGACTGTATTTATATGCGGTTCTTGTGCTTGAGAAAGTAGCGCTTAACTGACTTTAAAGCACAGCTTAAGAATCACATATTCTCTTGTTAAAAGTCTTTGTAGAATTTTTGGGAAAGTAATTAAAAGCTTAATATAAAAAGACACAGCCCTCACGCCTGATGTATTGTAAACGTGTAGCTGCGAATGCAGTGATAATACATTCATATAAAACGCCTGCTGTTCTTTGTGTTTACATGTCATAGCTTCCGTGCTGCGTCGTCTCCTCTCGGCCATGTATTTTATTCTACCAGGGAAAATGCAGCATCTCATTTACCGTGTGTCCTAGGGCAGGGGGGCTGAACTCCAGTCCTCTAGCCCTTCCGACAGGTCAGGTTTTCAGGATATCCCTGCTTCAGCACAGGTGACAAAACCAGTCCCTGCTTCAGCACAGGTGGCTCAATCACAGGCTCAGTTTTTCGACTGAGCTTCTGATTGAGCCACCTGTACCGAAGCTGG